>NW_026781855.1:0-166088 GCF_030144855.1 Hypanus sabinus | reverse complement strand
TTAGACGAGGATCCGAAAACTGCTCAGTATCCTTGCGCTGAGGCTTCAGCACGGTCTCGTGAAGCTTCAGCATCGCATCACTGTTCCTGTAAACTAGACCTCTTAAAATGAATGTTGACATTAAAGTTTCCTTCCTTACCTCCGAGTCCACCTGCACTTTACACCTGCATTTTAAACCCTTCAGGTGCTCGCCACAAGGACTCCAAATTCCCATTGCACCGCAATTTAGTGGATTTTATACAGCAAATAATCAGCAAATAATCTCCAAATGTATTTCCACTAGCAAAGTGCATGGTTGTGCACTTACTGTATTTTCCCCTTGTCACTTTCTTGCCAATTCTCCTAATCTGACCAAGGTTCTTTGCCAGCGACCTTCTTTCCTCAGCATTACCTGACCCGGCACCACTACTTGGACCTTCTGCAACATTGGCAACGAATTAATCTACTTCATTTAGTCTACGCTATCATTGATATCGAGCTAAAAAATAAAAGGTGGTCCATACACCGACACGTTCGGATCATTTTATTTCCGCTCGGTTGCTCCTACCGTTATTTCTTGTAAGACCATCGACTCTTAATTTGATAAGCAGCCTCATGTGTGGCACCTTCTAAAAGGATTTTTTTTTCACACTCCAAATGCACAGCATCAACTATGCCCGCTTTATCGATCCTACCTGTAATATCCTACAGGTAAATTCTGAGTTAGGTGTGTCCCTTGTGCATGATGATATCTGCGAAAGACACCGAGGGAGACAGCAAAGGAACGTGCTTTCTCCGCCCTCGTCCTCTGTTACCTTATCCTTAACAAGTGAATCCAAAACCTTCCAATCACTGTCACGCTATTCCGTATATAACTCCCTTTCTACTGTCTTCCTCGTTTCCTAAAGAGTGAAGTGGCATTTGCAATTTTTCTGACCTCTGGCACCATGCGAGAATCCAATGGCTTTAGAAAGATAATTGTTAATGCTTCCACAATCTCTACAGCTCACTCTTTCAGAACCCTAATGTGGAGCTCGTTTGGCCCAGGCGACTTATGTGCTCTTTGGTCTTTCAGCTTTTTGAGCACCTTCTCTCATGTAAGTATAACGGCGTCCATTTCTGTTCCTTCACACACTACACCTCCAGACAAACGGCTAGTAACTTCTACAGTGACGACTGATGCAAAATACTCATTTCTTTTATTGCCATCTCCTTGACCTCCTCTTTAGTATTCCTCCTGCCTCAGCTTCTAGCTTTCCTTTATCCATTCTCATTTCTATTTGATTTTTCTGCACTTGAAATCGATTTCGCTACCCACATTGATATTCTTCACGAGCTTGCTTTCATATTTCATATTTTCCCTTCGAATTATTCTGTTAGATGCTCTCAGTAGGTTTTTAAAAACTTCACAATACGCTGTTTTCCCAGTAGTTATTGCTTTGTTATATGCGTTCTCTTTACTTTTACGTTTTGCCACGATTGTGCTAATTTGTAGTTTGAGTATTTATTTGTTTTTAGAATGCCTATATACTTCACGTTCCTCTGTTTTAACCAGAAACTCGCTGCATTTAGGCCCCGCTGACAATCCTGACAGCGTCTCCTTCAATTTTCATTTTGCCAATACTTTTCTCATAACAATGCAATTTCCTTTACTCCACTGAAATACGGCTGCGTCACCTTAATATTCCCCATCATATCTGAAATTGAACCCAAATATATTGTGATCACTGCCTCCCAAAAGTTCGTTTACCTTAAGCTCCGTACTCATTTCCGATTCATTTCATAGCACCCAATCCAGTATAGCTGATCCTCAAGTCGGCTTACGGACAAACTGGTAAAACGAGCCAACCCAGTCGAGCTGCATGTTGAACAATCCCGTGGCTATCATAGCACTGCCATTTATGCACACATTTTTTGCATTTGAAATCTCTTGTCTGTTTTCCAGCTACTGCCGGGAGACCTGCATACACCACCAATGAGCATCCTTTTACCCCGTCAGTTTCGTAACACAACCCACAATGATTTCACAGCTTACGATCCTGCGTCACATCTTTTTACTGCGCTGAAACCATTCTTTACGTGTACAGCCACGCCATCCAATCTAAAGACCTTGCAATTCCTCCGATACAACGTGTAGCCTTGGACAGCAAGATCCGAAATGCGACCAAACTTCAGCCACGATTCCGTGATGGCCGCAACATCCTGCAATCTGACAGTCTGCAACGGTGACGTAAGTTTGTCTGTGCTAATTGCGGAAAGGAAGACTGGTTTTCGGTGCTCGGTGTCAGATGTTGGAGGACATATCTGGACGGCTGTGTCGAGCTGCAGCTCGATAACTTTCGTTAGGTCACGGAGGGCGAGAAGCCGATAGGAAGAGTACTTCACACTGGGGTTACAGAAGTCAGACAAGTGAGTCATAGTCATGAGAGGGAATGGGAAGAGTAAGTACGAGAGAATGCTCCTATTATGGTACCGCTTGACAATAAGTACTCCTGTTTGAGTACTGTTGGTGGCGGAGGGGAACAGGCAGGAAGTTGACAGAAAGGAAGTTGAGAAGCAGGACCGCGAAAGTAATAATTTCGGAATTATTGCCTGAGCCGCGCGACAGTGAGTGTAAGAATAGAATGAGATGGAGGTTACATGTATTGCAAAGGGACTGGTGCAAGGGACAGGGATTCAGATTTCTAGATCATTGGGACCTCTTTCAGGGCAGGTGTGACCTGTACAACGGGGCGGGTCAAACTTGAATCACAGTGGGACCAATAAAATGGTGAGGCGGTTTGCTCAGGCTACTGGGGAGAGTTTCATCTGGAATTGTGGGGCGTCGGAACCGAATTGAAGAGACTGGAGATGAGGAGTTTGTCTTACAAATAGTGAAAGCTTGTAGACAGTGCGAGAGGGAGTTTAGGCAGGTGATAGGAAAGGGACGCGCTCAGACTGCGGGTATGAGATGTGTCTATTGTAACAGAAGGAGTACTGTGAACAATGCGGATGAGCATAGCGCATGTATCCGTTCTTGAACCTATGATGTGGTGGCCATTACAGGGACATGAATGGCTCAGGGACAGGGAAGGAGGCAAAAGAGGAGGTGGCGTGCCACTGTTGATCAAAGCGATTATCATGGTGGAATTGTCTACGGAGCCTCTGTGGGTGGAGCTTAGGAACATGAATGCTCAATAATCTCACTGGGTGTTTTTATGGGCCGACCAAAGTTAACAGGGATATCGAGGTGCAAGTAGGGGAAGAGATACTGGATAAATGAAATTATAGCAGATTTGACCTAATAGTAAGTTTTAATTCCCCAAATATCGATTGGCATCTCCCTGGAACAAGAGTTTATGTGGGTTGGAGCTTGCTAGGTGTGTTCTTGACAAAACACGTAGATCAGCTTACAAGGCACTGTACTTGATTTGGAATTCAGAAACGAATCTGGTCTGGGGTCAGATCTCTCGCTGGGAGAGCATTTTGGAGATAGCGATCATATCTCTGTCTCCACAACAATAGCATTGGAGCGTTATAGGAACAAACAATTTGAAAAGCGTTTATTTGGACTAATATTAATTGTGAGGCTATCTTGACGGAAATTGTAGGCTTAAATTGGGAACGGATTTTCTCAGGGAAATGTATGGAAGAAATGTAACAGATGTTCAGCGTTTATCTGTGTGAAGTCCTGCATAGGTACATTCTCATGAGTCAGAGAAGTTGTGGTACATGATCCGTGGTGTACATACGCTTTAATAAATCTATTCAAGAAGGAAAGAAAAAACTTACAAATGGTTCAGAGCTTGGTAATGTTGGAGATCTAGAAGAGTATAAGGCAAAGAGGAAGGAGCCTCAGAAGGAAATTAGGAGGGCAAGAACGGGGCATGTGAAGCCCTTGCCGGGCAGGATGAAGGGAAACCCCAATGTATTCCATGAGCCTGTGAAGAGCAAATTGATTAGCCGAAAAAGAATAGGAACTATCACCTGTGACAGCGGAACAGTGCGTATGGAACCGGGAAAAAGCAGAGGTACCGCAAGAATTCTTAACTTCAGTATTCACTGTGGGAAAGGATTTTGGCGGTTGGGGGATGACTTGCAGCAATCCGAATATGTTGAGCATGCAGATATTAACAAAGAGGATGTTCTGGAGCTTTTGTACTGCATCAAGTTCGATAAGTCGCGAGCAGCGGATGAGGAGTACCCCAGGCTACTGTCGTAAACGAGGGAGGAGTTTCCGAGCCTCTGACGATGATCTTTGCATCATCAATGGGGACGGGAGAGGTTCCGCAGGAATGGCGGGTTACGGATGTCGTCCCTTTATTCAGGAAAGGGAGTAGATTTAGCCCAGGAAATTAAAGGTCACTGTGTCTTAGCTCTCTGGTTGGTCAGTTGATTTAGTGGATCCTGAGAGGAAGCATTTAGGAACATTTGGAGAGTTATAACATGATTAGGAATATGTCTTTGTCAAGGGCAGGTCGTGCCCGACGAGTCTGATTGAATTTTTTTTCAGGATGTGACTAAACATGTGGAACGAGAATAGAGCTTTTCTCCTCGAGCTAAAGAGGATGAGAGTTGACATTATAGAGCTGTATAAGATGATGAGAGGCATTGATAATATGGACAGACAGTGGCTTTATTCCGGGTTGAAATGGCTATAATGGGAGCGCACTGCTTTAAGCTGCTGGAAGGAGGTACAGAGGAGACGTCAGGTTACGTTTTCCACACAGAGATTGGTGTGTGCGTGGAATGGGCTGCTGGTGACGGTGCTGAAGACAGATACGATAGGGTCTTTTAAGAGACTGCTGGACAGGCAGATGGAGCTTAAAAAATAGAGGCCTATCGGTAAGACTAAGTAATTAATAAAGTAAGTAAATACTCGGCACAGCAATTGTGGTCCGAAGTTCCTGTAATGTGCTGTAGATTTTAATGCTTCTAAAATCGCTAACTAATATTTTCTGCTCAAATGAGCATATCTTTCCATTTTGCTCATAGATACGTGTCTGTCTCGGCTTCTCGTCAAGGCCGCTTATCCTTTTGCGTCGAACACCACAACATGAAGTGCATCCCATGTACCCATTACTCTCTGTGTAAACGTCTTGCTCTTTAGAGTGAATTGTAAGCTGCCGCATGAAAACGGTCCCGCATTTTGTGTATATTTGTAAATAAATGTTTTTTTGTGTCATCTGCAAGATTATTAATCAGCCTCTTTTCAGACATCCGATTCAGTTCTATATATCACAAACACCAGAAGGACTCACTGTCGGCCATTAACTATGGGCTGTTCCTGATCAGTTGTGATTAAAATGCGATCCCTGGCTTACAACATAAAATCACTGCGTCACAGTCTGCCATCTGCTGGCGGCAGATATATCTACGTTTTTTTTATTCTTACAGGTGAGTGAAGCATCTTTTGCTCTCTCCATTTGCTCTATAATCTTAAAAAAAAAATCCTATTCTCGAATTTCTCTATCGTTCGAGACCGAACTGTCGTATTACTATGACAAAGTTGTCATTTTTCCTGCCACATTTCTAACTGGACTATCACCAGGCTCCCTCAACATCGACAACTCTATCACCTTTGTGACGTCTGCAAGAGTATTTATGAGTCCCGCCGACTTTCATCCAAGTGAAATGCCAGAACATTTCCAACAATTGTGTCAAGTAGAATGGCTGCCTTCCAGCACTTCCCTCTGGACTCTACTTAAAGCAATGTTACCCAATGCAACTGGCTCCTGCTCAGCCCACCGGAACGAGTCCTTCTCAAAAGTCTTACTTCCAGTCAAATCCCAAATGTCTTCATTGTTCAACTGTCCGTACTAATGGGACAATTTACAATGACCAATATACATATGAACACATAGGTGTTTGATCTGTGGGAGGAATCAGGAGTACGCTGAGGACACCCAGGCGGTCACGCTTTACAGGCAGCGGCGGAAAATGAGTAGAACATCGGATAATCAACCGGAGAAGGAGAAAGGCCAAGCTACGATGGAATCAATCAATAAATAAACATACATCATGTGCCATTTCCTCCGCAATCAACTTCCCCACATACGGAAGGTACTCAATCCGATCTGAAAGCAAGGACCACTACTCCAGAAAGTGCCCAAGAATTTCTTTAATTTCCCAGAGGCTTTGCGATGTGGATTGCTGCCAGGGACGCACGACAGATCTCCAAAGAACCCTGCTGCAAGCGGGGACATGAGCCTGTCCACGGTTAAATAGTCTTCCTGAAGGGCTCGAAGGCACGGGGCTTTTGGAATCAATAGCCCTCGCCAGAGGAAAGAGGTCGATCTACATCGGGCGGACCTGAGCAGGCATTAGGGCCGCACGGTATACAGGCAGGGCATCACCATCGTATTGCGATGATGATGTCAAGGCATCGCATGCAATTAAGTGTAGAATCTCCATTTTGAACACAGGGAAACAGTGAAGAAATTAAACTGGAAGGAGCAGGGTGGAGGTATACTGGGGATTCTCCTTATCATGTTGGTGCATGGAGGGGTGGAGGGCGGGAGCTACTCAGAGACGTCGACAGCACCAATGGAACTCCAAATGCCACTGACGAAATCGGAAATTTTGGCGCGTCACCTTAGATTAATGCTCTCCTGACAACGCCGTGATATCTTTGCCATTAGACAGAAGGGGGATTTCACCGTCTCCTTGAACTGCAGCCTGAACCTGGTCTGGGCCACGGCGTAAAGAGCGGTGTTGGTGCAGCAGCTCAGCAGTTGAAGCATGTAGCCCATATTCCGCAGACTATACGGAGGAGAATGTTGAACATAAAAATCCACCATCTCCCATACGGAAAACACCGTCAGCAGCGCCCACAGCAGGATGAAATTCCCCGACATCACCAGCAGTAACAGGAGCGATTGCCTGCGGTTCTTCATCTGCGGGTCGGCGGGCCTCTCGCCTTCGCGCGAACCACGAAGTCTCCTCCGGGCTCGTCTGGCCACTAAGACGTGCCTGATGGTTAAAGTGTTTAACAGGAGAATGAACAGAAAGGGGAATACTGGGGTGAGGAAGAAATGAATCAGCAGAAACGCTGCATCCTGAGATGGGGGAAAACGAAAAGAACGCATACAGAGCACGGAGACCGCGAACACCGAATATGTCCCTTTGAGCAAAAAGTACCAGAAAATGTTCTTTCCGCAGCTCAGCAGAGTCACTGTCCCCAGAACCAGAACCGCCGCTCTCCCAGTGCAGTATTTTAGTTTCAGCTTCTGAAGACAAATGGCGACAAACCGATCAAAAGTGAAAGTGACGGTGAACCAGACAGAACAGTCCGTGGCGGCGTAGAACATGACGGCGTGGATGTTACACACCGGAACACGTATCGACCAGCTGAAAACCTCAAATGCCATGTAGGTCCCCGGAATCTTGCTCAATAGCAGATCGAAGAGAATGACGAGCTGATCCGCTGCTACCATGGCCAGCAGGTACCTTGTGACGCCTTTGGAGAGACCGCACCTTCCCCGCGACAGGATTAAGACTGTCACCACGTTCACTGTGTGGAGGGAAATAAATACGATCAATACACATTTGGTTCGCAGAATTCTCTGAAAACAATTATTTCAATCGACTGGACCTCCGAGTGTGGAGATGAACATGGAGTTAAATTATCTACTAAAGAGAATATCGGGAGACATTATTAAATCGTTAGTAATTATAATGTGCCTGTTGAAGCTCAGGAGCATGAAGGGAATCTCATTGTAACATTACAAATATTGAAAGTCCGCGATATCGTTGACGTTCAGAGGGTAGTTTCTGTAGTGGGACAGTCTAAAAATAGAAGACGAGTTTTCACGATATAAAGATATCACTTTAGAATAGAGATAAATAAATATTATAGAGGTGAAATAGAGGTATAATAGAGGTGAAAATATCACTTTAGAATAGAACTTCCTTCCGATCGAGTCTAGTGAATTTGTGGAATTACACGCGACAGACTGCTATGGGGTCAGTGCATTGGAACCATTGCTGCAGAGAGTGATAGGCTCTTGATTCGTCGAAGCGTCAATTGACATGGGGAGTGGGCGCCAGAATGTAGTTGAGAGTGTTAATATGATGGAATGGCAGATAGGGCTCGGTGCTCGAATGGCCGAAGTCAGCTCCCGAGCCCTGTGACATACATCCATCCGCGGCCTTTTCCAGCAAATCCTGTAATACCCCCATTATGCAATAATTTATCCACTGATGCACTGGGCAGATAGTTCGACAGGTTCACCAGCCTCTGGTAAATGCAGTTGTTCACCATCTACGTCTTAAATTCACTCTTCAGAAGCGTCTGCGTAGGTCCTCTAGTTCCAGTCTCAGCTTCCCCTGGAAACAGCTTTCTGCCCCGTCTTATCTGTCTCTCTCGTAATTTTATATCTTGCCAAAAGATCGTCTCTGATGCTTCTGATTTCCAGTGTGTACCGTCCCACGCAACTCTGACTCGTCTCACAGCCTCGCCACCTCATCTCTGGAATCAAAATGGAGAACCGATGCAACGCCAGTAAATCCCTCCTCCAGTCAGGAGACCAGACACGCACGCCGTACGTCACCGACCTCCTCACCAGTGACTTGTGCGGTTGAAGCATAATCTACTTACTCTTAAATTCACACTGTTGCAATGAAGACCAATATCCCGTTTACCTATTGTTAGCCCGCCGCTGCTGCAAACTAATCTTTTGTGATTGAAGAACAAACATTCTAAAGTCCCTCCACACGGCAGCATACGGGAATCGTTTACTACTTAAAAATATTCTGTTCTTCCATTGGTCCTTCCCAGGTAGATGACCGTGCCATTAGCAACATTGTCTCTTGTCCGCCTTGACGCGAACATTTCCTCTGAAACAATCGACATCCTTCTGTCGGCTCCCAAATTCCACTGCACTACTTGTGCAGGCGGAAGATCGTGGCAGTAATGATGGCCATGTGACCTCCTTCTTTTTCGCAGCTGGGAATTTGAGGTATTTACTTATATATTAATTCATTAATTTATTCATTCATTCATCATTAATTAATTAATTAGTTCATTCCAGCGATGCAGTCCCCTCCAGCAAGCTTCGAGATAGCTGAATTATCCTCCCATGTCCCAAATGGACTGTGGAACATAAATCACCGGAAGCATGTGTATGCTTCTCAAAGGGTGCTGATGTAATTTGCCCGAATCCTGCCGAGATTGGAAGGCACTCATTGTGAGGAGAGGCTTGTGAGAGCTCGGACTTGCGTCTCTGGGAGTGGATGTGCATGTGAGGTCACTTTGTGGCAGTGTTTGGGAGGCGAAGAGGCAAATATAACGTTTGCCTGACAGAGAAGTAACCCGGACGCCGACAACCTCAATGCTGGAGAGGGAACGCCTGTAATGCAATCAGCCGATGTTTGCTATAGCGGTACCGGTTTGAGAGAGGGGCCATGCAATGAGACGACAGGCATTAAAGAGAAGCTGATTTTTCCTCTTCAATGTTAATCACGAGGAAGGGGCCAAGCATTTACCAGGAACAGCTACAAAGCCGAGGACTGGGTAGTAAATCGGTTGGATGGTCACAAGTGCATAAGTGATACGTAAATCCAAAGACAGCTTTTCATAATTTAAAGAAAGATAATCATTGGCGCAGAAAATATTCTTCGAAATTCCCGCATCGTTCCGTGATATATTTCGCAGATTATGATTCACTGCTGGGATAGTCCAGGTTCCTGTTCCCGATTCAGCCTCTGTCCTCTCTCTATCTGGAGCCCGCTGAACTCCGATAGCGTAGACTGGCGGGTTCACTGAAACTGCCGTTGTGAGCGAGACATATTAATAGAACAGGTAACCAGCAGCCACACCTCCACAGTGACGTCGACAATCCCCACGGATACATCTTTAATTTGGTTGTACGGAATGTCAGGTGCAGTTAACACTTTATTTCCAGACTGTCAGCGAAGAGATACAGAAGCAGATTGGAAATATATCTAATTATCCCTGCAGCCGGCTGTCCACGGCTGTGTCTGTAAACGGACACAAAATCGGGAAACGTATTGACATGCGGCGTGAAACTGATATGCAACCAGTGTGGAAATGAAGATATACAGGGCAAATAAAATAAATAAGGAATGACGATGAGAAATACATATTAAAATAATTATTGCATAGATTGTTCTTAAAATAATATTTGCAGTTAGATTGAAAAAGATATCGAGGTAGATAATTCCAAAATAATCCAGTTCTGGCTGGCTGCCGGTTAACAGTGGAGTTCCACAGGGCGCAGAGTTGGGATAGCCGCCTGCTTGAGATGAATGTCAACAATTTGGTCTACGGTATTAACGCATTTGTGGCTAAATTAGCCGATGATAGAAAGATAGTTGGAGGAGCGTGTTAAGGAAACAGAGAGCCTGCAAACAGACAGTAAGTTTAGGAGAATAGGCAAAGAGGTGGCAGTGAAGTAGAATGTTGGAATGTGCATGGTGAGATTGAGATAGCTCGATTCCAAACCAAATCCCGGTTGGTTTTGCTGCTGTGCAATTTGCAACCCTGGTACAAACTCGTGTCGTGAAATAAAACACAGAATACAATTCAAGAAATTATATTTAAGGATCTAATCTAAACTAAAGGATTATTAAGGAGGAAGAAAAAATAATAATGCCTAATCTAATTATCAGTCAAATTGGGAAAATTTGTTTTATGGGAAGGATGTAATAGATAAATGGAAGTCACTTAAAGTTGAAATTTTGAGGATACAGAAACTTTATGTTCCTGGTAGTTTGAAAGAAAAGATTAAAAGTTTGAGAGCGTCATGGATTTCAAGCGATATTGGAAACTTGGTTCGGATTAAGAGGGAGATCTACAATAGATATAGGCAGCATGGAGTAAATGATGTGCTCGAGGAATATAAAGAATGTAAAAAGCATCTTCAGAAATAAAGTAGAAAACTTGAAAGAAGATGCAAGATTGCTTTGGCAAGTAAGGTGAAGATAAATCCGAAGGGTTACTATAGATATATTAAAAGCAAAAGGATAGTGAGTGATACAATTTGTCCCTTAGAGAATCAGAGTGCACAGCTGTGTGTGGGGCCGAAAGAGATGGGGCAGATTTTGAACAAATTATTTTCTTCGGTATTCACAAAGGAGAAGGATTTTGGCTTGTGTAAGGTAAGGGAAACAAGTAGGGAAGTTATGGAAACTAGGACAATTAAGGAGGAGGAAGTACTGGCGCTTTTAAGGAATATGAAAATGGATAAATCTCCGGATCCTGAATTTGGTGTAGAAATAGCAGGGACTTTGACAGAAACTTTTCAAATGTCATTGGAAACGGGGATGGTGCCGAAGGATAGGGGTACTGCTCATGTGGCTCCATTGTTTAAAATGAGTTCTAAGTGTAACCCTAGCAATTATAGGCATGTGAGTTTGACATCAGTGGTGGGTAAATTGATGGAAAGTATTCTTAGAGGTGGTATATATAAGTAATTCCACAGACATGGTCTGGTTAGAAATAGTCAGAATGGATTTGTGCGTGGAAGTTCATGTTTGACAAATCTTATTAAGTTTTTAAGAGGTTATGAGGAAAATTGACGAGGGTACAGCAGTGGATGTTGTCTATCTGGACTTCAGGTAGGCCATTGACAAGGTTCCGCACGGATGGTTAGTTAGGAAGGTTCAATCGTTAGGTATTATTATTGAAGTAGTAAAATGGATTCACCAGTGGCTGGTTGGGAGATGACAGAGTGCAGAGGTGGATAATTGTTTGTCAGGTTGAAAGCCGGTGACTAGTGGTGTGCCTCAGGTGTCTGTATTGGGACCAATGGAGTTTGTCATATACATTAAAGATCTGGATGATGGGGTGGTATATTGAATTAGTAAGTTTGCAGAGGTACTAAGGTAGGTGTTATTCTGGATAATGAAGTAGGTTTTCAAATTTTTCAGAGAGAATTAGGCCAGTTAGAAGAGTGGGCTGAACGATGACTGATGGGGTTTAATATCTGATAAGTATGAGGTGCTACATTTTGGTAGGAATAATCCAAAATAGGACATACATGGTGAATGGTAGGGCATTGAGGAATGCAGTAGAACAGAGTGAACTAGGAATAATGGTGCATAATTCCATGAAGGTGGAATCGCAAGTGGATACAGTGGTGAATAATGCTTTTGGTATGCTGGCCTTTATAAATCAGAGCATTGAGTACAGGATTTGGGATGTAAAGTTTACATTGTACAAGACATTGGTAGGGCCGTACGACCCGTCTGCAACCACACTTTCACTTCTGTGGGCAAGCCAGTTGTAGATCCACAAAGCAGTGTCCGCTTTCATCCCATGACTCTTTATTTTCTCAATAAGCCTTTGCATGGAGCACCTTATCAAATGCATTCAGCCGATATTTGCTGAAGCGATACCCATTTGAGAGACCAAGCCTAGCGATTAGCGTTTCGTTTGAGGACAAGTATGAAAGAGAAGCTGGCTTATATTTTTTCAACGTTAGGCAAGAGGAAGAGACTATACACTTAACAGGAACAGCTACTGTTGCGAGTACAGGGTAGTAAACCGGTTGTAATTTCCTTAGCGCTCGCATGATTCGAATGTCCAATTCCCAGGAATACAACTTCGCAACTCCCGCAGCATTCAGCGCTGCATTTCGCAGATGATGATCCATTGCTGGGATACTCCAGCTACCTGTTCCCTATTCAGCCTCCGTCCTCTCTCCTTCCAGATCCCGCTGGTCTCTGATCGAAGAGAGTAGCGGCACTCACTGAAACTGTCGTGGTAGTGGATACATATTAATAGAACAGGTAACGAGCAGCCGCAGCTCCGCCGTGACGTCGACAATCCCCACGGACACTCACTTAATTAAGTTCTACGGAGTGACAGGTGCCGTTAACCCTTTATTTGCAGTCCTTCAGCGAAGCCATACATACGCAGACTGGAAGTGTATCCCATATTCGCAGCAAATGGCTGCCACCGATGCCTGCTGAGTCTGTAAACAGACACAAAATTGAGACTCGCAGCCAGACGCTGACATACAACCAGTCTGTAAATGAAGGTACACGCAGCAAATGAAAAAAATCAATAATGATAATATAAACAGATAAAATAATTATTGCATATATAGTTCTTAACATTCTAGTTGCATAGGTATATTCTGAATACAACCGAGCTAAATAATTTCGATATCATAATTTTTCAGATAAATAGAATTGACCAGCGGCCAGATGCGACGCCGGGTGATTTAGGAAGAGAGCACTTCAATCAGCCCGGGTATAAAAAGCGACAGCGGTTCCTTACATTGAAAAGCAGCTTCGACCAGCGTCCATGTGGCTTTTACGTTTGATCAGCCGGAGGATGGCAGGGTCAGCTGCAGAAGCCATCGTCTGAATGGACTGTCAAGCAGGTGATCTTCAGGCTTCTGTTCGCCGAGGCGTCAGCTCAGGGAGGCTTCTGTCAAAAGAAGGCAAAATAAAGGAAAAGCACTTGGCTAAGAATTTCCTTTTCCGTCCATTCTTCATATCTGATCGGATGGGATAACTGAGATGCCAGGCAGGAGAGATGAATGCTCCTCTTACGGGATCTGGGAAGGTCTGGAAATCACCAGTGACCCTGATGATTACAAATGCGACAGCTGCCTTCTTCTGGAATTTCTGACATTCCGCGTTCAGCGTGCGGAGCTGGAACTGGACGAGCTCCGGATCATTCGGGAGGCAGACATGATAGACACGTCATAGCGGAAAAATTTACACCGACGGCACAGGGCACAGGAGACGAGGCGAGTGAAAAGGAAGGTCGAGACCGGGACCGTTCGGCGATCGCAGGACGGCGGATACCTGGATTCGACGGTTCGCAGTGTTGTCGGAGGTTCGGAGGTCATTTATGGACGAACGAGGAAGTCGTAAGATCCGACGAATTACTTTCTGCACGAAACTGATAAACTTATTGAGCGGCGCCATTGTTTTATTTGTTTCACCAAACCAAACCAACAAATAAGAGTTAGAGTTCCTGTCAGGAGGGAAGGGTTGGAAGTCAACGATCTGGGTTGCCAGAGGATGAGGCCGGACATCTTAGGGAACGAATTCTCTCGTGACTGAGGGTGGAGAGGAAACTGTGGTCAGATTTGGAAAACGTGTTTATTTCCCGTCCCCCAGCGAAAGGTGAGAGTTTCGACTTGGCATCTGCCATTACCTCCCTGGCGAGAAAGGCAAGGGGCCCCTCCAGAAGATAAGAATTTTTTTGTGTGATAACGCCCAGCCCCGAAGGTGAAAATGATTATGAGAAATGGGTAGAACAAACTTCGCAGTTGTTAAGTGAGAGAGGCAGTGCCCGGATGATGAAAAGCGACAGAGATTGGTTGGACGTTTGCCGGGAGTGGCATCGGAGGTAGTTCGAGGTGTGAAGGATAACCAGCCCTCGGCCTCTAACGCTGAGTATTTGGAAGCATTGGAGAGTGTTTTTGGCTTGACAGTGAGCTCCTAGGGGAATTTCAAATCAAGCGTCAGGAGAAGCTTCAGAGGCTCTTCGCGTAGCTTTGACGGCAAGAGAGGCGTCTTAATGGCTGCGGCGCCGTAGGGTTATTCGGTTATCTGAGGTAGATCAGTTAAGGATAGACAGGGAACTAGAGGTTCCCAGGCTGAGGACAGGATTGCTTGGAGACTCCTGCTTTCCTATAAAACGCCCTACTCCATCTTTCGTTCAGCTGATCGGAGAGTTGAGGGGGATGAGAACGCGTTGAGGCCGCGGGAGGACTGTCAACCTTGCGGTGAATTCATCAGACCCAGCTCCACCCGAGAATCGATAAAGGGGGTATTGGCATAGCTGAGAACTGATACGTTGCTGGGGTTCAGGGTAGGTGTCGACACTCAGTTTGACAGGACTGGTAGGGAGAGACATCACTCCACCTCAGGGGACAGACGAAGCTGAGTTCTGCGGGTTGCGGAGTGTCCGCGAGAGGAGGGGCGGCTTGGTGTGTGCGATAACTGTGGGGAAGAGGACCACCCAGCTTGAATGTGAGAGGCAGGAAGCCCCTCGGAGGGCGCGTCCCTGGGTATCCAAGCAGGGAGATGTGTCTGGGAACGTAGAGGAGACCCAATGAGTGAACGGCCTGGGGTCTCCGTGGGAGCACGTTCCCAGAAATTTATCAATGAAACCACAAAAGCAATTCCGGAGGGATCAGTGGGACCCACTCAGTGTATCGCTACAGAATCTATGCTGAAGCCATACTCGACCCCGGTTCGTAGGTCACGTTACTATGCCGTTCGATTTACAGTCAGTATCTTAAGCTTTTGCGCTTGACCCCATTCAGTGCGGTGGAGATTTGGGGCATCATTGCTGCTGATTATCCGAATGCTGTGACCTTCTCCGTGAGACTGGAGTTTTCAGAAGCTAATGTGGGAGTCTCTGAAGTCCTGAGACGTTACTGCCGGTTTCGAACCATATAACTACAGAACATTACAGCACAGAAACAGACCTTCTGGCCAGTCTTCGCTTTGCCGAAACATTTTTCTGCATAGTCCCAGTGACCTGCACCTGGCCCATATCCCTTCAAACCATCTCATCCACATATCTCTCCAAGTACTTCTTAAATGTCAAAAGTGAGCCCGCATTCACCACTTCATCTGGCAGCTCATTCCACACTCCTCACACACTCTGTGTGAAAAGCAGCCCCCCTCCCCATGTTCCCTTTAAACTTTTCTCCTTTCACCCTTAACCCATGACCTCTGATTTCTTTTCTCCCCTGACCTCAGTGGAAAAAACGTGCTTGCATTCACTCTATCTATACCCATCATAATTGTATCTCCCTCTATCAAATCTCCCCTCATTCGTCTACGCTCCAGGGAATAACGTCAAAAACTATTCCACTTTTTTCTGTAACTCTGTTTCTCACGTCTCGGCAACATCCTTGTATACCTTCTCTGCACTCGTTAAACCTTATTAATATCCGTCCTGTAATAAGGTGACCAGAGCTGCACACAATACTCTAAATTCGGTCTCAACATTTTCTTATACATCCTCACCATTACATTCCAACACTTATACTCAATACTTTGATTTATAAAGGCCAATGTACCAAAATCTCTCTTTGCAAACCTATCGACCTGTTACGCCACTTTTAGGGAATTATGTACCTGTAATTGCAGATCACTCTGATCTGCTGCACTCCTCAGTGTCCGACCATTTACCTTCCATGTTCTCACATGGTTTGACCTTTCGAAGTGCAATATCTCACACGTCCGTATTAAACTCCCTGTGCCATTTTTCTGCCCATTCCTCCAACAGGTCCAAATCCCCCTCTAAGCTTTAAAAATATTCCTCACTATTCACTACCCCATCAATCTTTGTATCATCAGCAAATTTGCTGACCAATTTGCCACATCATCATCCCATATCATTGACATATTTGACAAATTACAATGGAACCAACACTGATCCCTATGGCTCAGCACTAGTCACAGGCTTCCATTCAGAGTAGCAATCCTCCACTACCACACTCTGGCTTCTTCCTTTGATCCAATGTCTAATCCCATTTGCTACCTCTCCATGTATACCTAGAGACTGAATCGCCCTAACTAACCACCCATGAGGAACCTTGTCAAACGACTTACTGAAATCCATGTATACAACATCCACTGCCTTCCCTTCATCCACTTTCCTGGTAACTTCCTCGAAAAACTCTAATAGATTCAGTGTTCCTTCCAATAATTTACCTACTACCGATGTCAAACCTACCGGCCTATAATTCCCCAGCCCACATTTTGAGCCTTTTTTAAACAAAGGAGCTACATGAGCTATCCTCCACTCCCCCAGTTCCTGACCTGTGGATATCGACATTTTAAATATTTCTGCCAGGGCCCCAGCAATTTCAATACTAGTCTCCTTTAAGGTCCGAGGGAATACTATATAACCATATAACAATCACAGCACGGAAACAGGCCAACTTGGCCCTCCTAGCCCGTGCCGAACCCTTAATCTCACGTAGTCCCACCTACCCGTACTCAGCCCATAACCCTCCACTCCTTTCCTGTCCATATACCTATCCAATTTTACCTTAAATGACACAACTGAACTGGCCTCTACTACTTCTACAGGAAACTCATTCCACACAGCTATCACTCTTTGAGTAAAGAAATACCCCCTCGTGTTTCCCTTAAGCTTCTGCCCCCTAACTCTCAAATCATGTCCTCTAGTTTGAATCTCCCCTACTCTCAATGGAAACAGCCTGTTCACGTCAACTCTATCTATCCCTCTCAAAATTTTAAATACCTCGATCAAATCCCCCCCTCAACCTTCTACGCTCCAATGAATAGAGACCTAACTTGTTCAACCTTTCTCTGTAACTTAATTGCTGAAACCCAGGTAACATCCTAGTAAATCGTCTCTGCACTCTCTCTAATTTATTGATATCTTTCCTATAATTCGGTGACCAGAACTGCACACAATATTCCAAATTTGGCCTTACCCATGCCTTGTACAACTTTAGCATTACATCCCAACTTCTGTACTCAATGCTTTGATTTATAAAGGCCAGCGTTCCAAAAGCCCTCTTCACCACGCTTTCTACATGAGACTCCACTTTCAGGGAACTATGCACAGTTATTCCTAGATCTCTCTGTTCCTCTGCATTCCTCAATGCCCTACCATTTGCTCTGTATGTTCTATTTGGATTATTCCTGCCAAAATCTAGAACCTCACACTTCTCAGCATTAAACTCCATCTGCCAACGTTCAGCCCATTCTTCTATACCGGCATAAATCTCCCTGCAAGCTTTGAAAATCCACCTCATTATCCACAACACCTCCTACCTTAGTATCATCGGCATACTTACTAATCCAATTTATCACCCCATCATCCAGATCATTTATGTATATTACAAACAACATTGGGCCCAAAACAGATCCCTGAGGCACCCCGCTAGTCACCGGCCTCCATCCCGATAAACAATTATCCACCACTACTCTCTGGCATCTCCCATCTAGCCACTGTTGAATCCATTTTATTACTCCAGCATTAATACCTAACGACTGAACCTTCTTAACTAACATTCCATGTGGAACTTCGTCAAAGGCTTTGCTGGTCCATATAGACTACATCCACTGCCTTACCCTCGTCAACATGCCTCGTAACTTCTTCAAAAAATTCAATAAGGTTTGTCAAACATGACCTTCCACGCACAAATCCATGCTGGCTACTTCTAATCAGATCCCGTCTATCCAGATAATTATAAATACTATCTCTAAGAATACTTTCCATTAATTTACCCACAATTGATGTCAAACTGACAGGTCTATAATTGCTAGGCTTCCTTCTAGAACCCTTTTTAAACAATGGAACCACATGAGCAATACGCCAATCCTCCGGCACAATCCCCGTTTCTAATGACATCTTAAAGATCTCCGTCAGAGCTCCTGCTATTTCTACACAAACTTCCATCAAGGTCCTGGAGAATATCCTGTCAGGACCCGGAGATTTATCCCCTTTCAGCTCCTGTGGATTTATCTACTCTGATTTGCCTCAAGACAGCAAGCCCCTCCTCCTCTTCAATATGTATGTTCCATGAACTCCCTACTTGATTGCCTTGTTTCCATAAACGACATTCCAGTTTCCTTAGTAAATACAGATGCAAAAAAAACAACAACATTTAATATCTCTCCCATTTCTTTTGGTTCCATACATAGCCGACCACTCTGATCTTCAAGAAGACCAACTTTAACCCTTGCTATCCTTTTGCTCTTAACATACCTGTAGAAGTTCTTAGAATTAGCCTCCACCCTGACTGCCAAATCAATATCATGTCTTCTTTTCGCCCTCCTGATTTATTGGTTAAGTACTGGATGGTCTATCATACAATCCTGTTAATGTGTTCATACCTTTCCTGTTTCTCAGCTCCACCCACATGGCCTCAGAAGACATGCCCTCTAATCTGTCTTGTTGAAGTACTGCTGTAATATTTTCCCCGAATAGCAAAGCCACCACACCAACCTGCATCCCTCTGCCTCGATCAGGTCTGAAACATCGGAACCCTGGAACATTCAGCGGCCAGTCCTGCCCCTCCTGCAGCAAAGTTTCAGTCATGGCTCTGATGTCATAATTCCAAGTGTCAATCCAGTCCCTCAGCTCTTTTGTCTTTCCCACAATATCCCTTGCTTTGAAATATACACACCTCAGAAGATTTCTAGCACAACACACAACCTTACTATTTATGACTTTGCATGAACTACTAACATAATTTATTTTTTCCCGTTCCACTATCTACTCTGACACTCTGGCTCCCATCCTTCTGCAAACCTCGTTTAAACCCTCCCCAATAACACTAGCAATACTCCCTGCAAGTATATTGGTCCCCTTGTAGTTGAGGTGTAATCCGGCTCTCTTGTGCAGGCACTACCTGCCCCAGAACAGGTCCCAATGATCTAGAAACCTGGAATCCTGCCCCCTACACCAGTTTCTCACGTGTTCGGCCAGAGCATCCTGCTCTTACCCTCACTGGCACGTGGCAAAGGCAGCAATCCGGAGATTACTACCCTCAAAGTCTTGATTTTCAACTTCCTACCAAACACTCTAGACCTACTCTTCAGGACCTCCTGACCCTTTCTACCTATGTCATTGGTACCGATGTGTATCACAACATCTGGCCGATCACCCTCCTACTTCAGAATGCTGTGTACGCGATCAGAGACATCCCTGGACCTGACACCCGGGAGGCAACAACCCATCCGAAAGTCCGTCACGACCCCAGTATGTCCTGTCTATGGACCCCTGACTATGGAGTCCCCTAACACTACCGTTCTCCTTTTCTTCCCCCCTCACATTTGCACTGCAGCCCCAGACTCAGTGCCACAGATACAGCTGCCGGAGCTTGTCCCAGGTAAGCAATCACCGCACCCCAAAAGTATCCAAATCGGTATACCTGCTTTGAAGTGGAATGGCCACAGGTGAACCCTGCACTGCCTGCCTTTTATTCTTCCCTCGCCTTACAGTAACCCATCTTCCTGTGCCCCGTTCCTCAGGTGTAACCACCTCCCGGAAACTATTGTCTATAAACTGCTCAGTCTCCTGAATGATCCGGAGGTCATCCAGCTCCTGCTGCAGTTCCCGAACGCGCACTGTTAGGAGCTGAAGCTGGATGCACTTCTTGCAGGTAACGCCAAAGCCTGATTGAGCCAAAGCCATCCCATTCTGACCCACTTCACTGCAAAGATGGCCGCTGCATAAGGTGGCATTCTTTTAAACCTGGCCGCGCTAAGACTGTACAAACGAACCAACCCAATCGAGCTGCATTTAGAACAATTCCATCGACCTTTATTTACACATTTTTTCCCTTTGAAATCTGTTGTCTGTATTCCAGCTACTGTCTGGAGGCCTGCATATACCTCCTTTTACCTTGCCAGTCTCTTAACACAACCCACAGCTGACGAACATAAGAGACACCTTTTTACTGAGCCGATGCCATTCTTTACCTGCAGAGCCAGGCCATCCAATCAAAAGACCTACCGGTTCCTCCGATACAACGTGTAGCCTTGGACATTCAGATCCGAAACGGGACCAAACTTCAGCCCCGATTCAGAGATGGCCGCAACATCCAACAATCTGACTGTCAGAAACAGTGAGGTCGGATTGCCCGTGTTAATTGTGGATAGGAAGCACGTGTGTGAGTCCTGTTTTCTGTGGCCTGTATCAGACGTGGTAGGTCCTGGAGGCTCCCAGTATCCCGCACGGCCATATCTGGACCCTGTGTGTCGAACTGCAGCTCGGTAACCTTCGGATGTCAGAGAAAGTGAGGAGGCGATGGAAAGGATTTATAGGCAGGTGGCCACTACGGGGTCACGGGAAACAAACAAGTGGGTCACTGTCAGGAGAGGGAAGGGGAAGAGTCAGTTAATAGAGATTACCCCTATTGTGCTACCTCTGGACAATAAGTACTCCTGTTTGAGTACTGTTGGGAGGGGGCAGCCTAACTGGAGGAATGAACAGTTGCCGTGCCTCTGGTCCGGCACTGTGGCTCATAAGGATAGGGAAAGGAAGGGGAAGGCATGAGTGGTAGTAGTGTCAGGGGGCTCGATAGTTCGGGGGTCAGACAGGCGATTCTGTGGACGCAGGAATCAAACTCGGATGGTTTTGCCTCTCAGCTGCCAGGGTCTGAGATCGTGTCCAAGATATCTTGCAGTGGGGGGGGGGAGAGGGTGGGAAGAACAGCTAGAGGTTGTGGAACATATGGATACCAATGATATAGGTAGAAAAATGGAAAAAAGATCCTGAAAAGGACTTCTTTGAGTCAGGAAGGCTGTTGAGAAGCAAGACCGCAAAGGTGTTATTCTCCGGATTATTGACTGTGACAACGGGACAGGAATAGAATGGGATGGAAGATAAATGCGTGGCTGAAGGATTGGAGCAGCGAACAGGGATTCGGATTTCTGGATCTTTGGGACCTCTTTTGGGGCAGGTGTGACCTGTACAAAAAGAAAGGGTTGCATTTGTATCGCAAGGGGACCGATATCCTGCTGGGGAGATTTACTAAGTTTACTGGGGAGAGTTTCAACTAGAATTATTGGGTGATCGGAACGGAACTGAAGAAACTGAAGAAGAGGAGGTTGGCTTACAAATAGAAAAAGCTTGTAGACATTGCGTGAGTGAGATAGGTAAGTGAGTGTGTGAGTGAGTGTCCGATAGAGAAGGGACGCGCTGAGACCGGCGGTTTGAGATGCGTCTATCCTCACGCAATGAGTATTGTGAACAAAGCGGATGAGATTAAAGCGTGGATCAGTACCCGTCGCTTTGATGTGCTGGCTATTGCAGGGACATGGATGGCTCACGGATAGGGGATGAGGCAAAAGATAAGGGGGCGTGGCACTTTTAAACAGAGAGTGTGTCACGGCTGCAAAGAAGTTGTACATAGGTACGTTCCAATGAAGCAGGGAATTTATGGTAGGGTACAGGAACCGTGGTGTACAAAGGTTGTAATAAAGCTAGTCAAGAAGTAAAGAAAAGCTTACAAAAGGTTCAGAGAGCTGCCATTGCCGGAGATCTAGAAGATATAAAGCTAACAGGAAAGAGCTGAAGAAGGAAATTGGCATAGTCAGAAGGGGACACGAGAAGGCTTTGGAGGTCAGAAATAAGGAAAACCCCAAGGCATCCTGCAAGTAGGTGCCGATCTAGAGGCTAAGCAGTGAAATATTAGGTCCTACCACATGTGACAGTAGGAAGGTGTGTATGGAAACGGAGGAAACGGCAGAGGTACCTAATGAATTCTTTACTTCAGTATTCACTATGGAATACTATGGAATCTTGGTGATGACTTTCAGCAAACCGAAAAGCTTGATCATGTGGATATTACGAAGGAGTATGTGCAGGAGATTTTGGAAAGCATCAGGTTCGTTAAGTGGACAGATCGGAAAAGATGTACCCCAGGAAACTGCGGGAGGCGAGTGAGGAGCTGACCGTGCCGCGGAAGACGATCTTTATCTCAATAATTCAAATGGGTGAAGTTCCAGATGATTGGCAGGTTGGTGTTGTTGTTACTTTATTTTAGAAAGTGGGTAGAGTTAGGCCAGCTAAATATAGACAGTGAGTTTTACTTCAGTGGTTGGAAAGATGAAGGAGAAGATCTTAACAGGCAGGATTTGTGATAATTGGGAGAGTTATGATACGATTAGGAGTAGTCAGCATCACATTGTCGACTGTGGATCTTCCCTTCCAAGGCTGAATGTTTTTTTGAGGAGTCACTAAACATGCAGATGAAGGAAGAATACAGTGTATCTGGGTTTCAACAAGGCATTTAATTAGGAGCCCCATACAAGGCTAATTGAGAAAGTATGGAGGCATGGGATCGAAGGGGTATTGCTTTGTAATCCACAACGGGTTTGCACACCGAAGTCGAACAGTGGTTGTAGACTGGTCGAATTCCACATGGATTTGATGACCAATGGGTGTGACGCAGAGATCGGTTCTGGGTCCTATATTCTTCCCGATTTTTAGAAATGCCCTGGATGGGGAGCGGGAGGGATGGGCTTCTGAATTTGCTGATAACACAATGGTTTGATGTGTTGTGGGTAGTGTGCAGGGCTGTCAGATGTTATAGTGGGACGTTGATAGGATGCAAAACTCTGCATTAAAGTGGCAGATGGAGTTCAGCACACGTAATTGTGAAGTGGTTCATTTTGGTAGGTCAAATATGATGGCAAAATATACTATTAATGGTAAGAATTTGCCGTGTCGATTTTCCGAAGGGTCTTAGGGTCTGAGTCCAGGACACACAAAGCAGCTGCGCAAGTTGACTTTGTGGTTCAGAAGGCATACGGTGCATTCGCCTTCAACAATCGTGGGATTGTGCTTAAGTGCCGAGAGTTAATGTTGCAGCTATTTTGGATCCTGGTCAGACAGAAGTTGGAGTACTGTGCTCAGATCTGGTGGCATCTCTACAGGAAGGATCTGGAAAACAAAGAAAGTGTGTAGAGCAGATTCACAAGTAGGTTGCCTAGATTGGAGAGCATGCTTTATGGGATAGGTCTTCTGCCCTTGGAGTGACGGAGTATGAGTGGTGATTTTATAGAGCTTTATAAGGTGACGAGAGGCGTTGATCATCTGGGTAGTCAAAGGCTTTATACCAGGGTTGAAATGGCTATCACAAGAAAGCACAGCTTTAGGCTGCTGGAAGGAGGTGCAGCGGAGACGGCAGGTTAAGTTTTTCACGCAGTGATTGGTGAGTGTGTGGAAAGGGCTGCCGGTGACGGTGGTGAAGGCGGATGAGCAAAGGGCTTTTTAAGAGACTCCTGGATAGGCACATGGAGCTTATCCGTAACACGAGGTAATTTAAAACGTTAGTAGATGCTCGGCACACCATTACCATCCGAAGTTCCTGTATTGTGCAGTAGATTTTCTCTGGTTCTATAAAGGCTAACTGACATTTTGTGCGAGCAGACTGAGCATCTCCTTCCATTTTCCTCACAAACAAAAGTCTGTTTTGGCTAATTTTAAAGGCCACTTATCCTTGTGCCTCTACCACCACTCCAGGAACGGCAGCGCATGTACCCACCACTCCCTGAGTAAATGTCATGCTTGTAAACGTGTCAACGTTTATGTGTCATCTGTAAGATTATTACTTAGCCTATTTGCCAACATCCAAGTCCGTTACATATATCACTGTTCCAGGAAAGGCTCACTGTCGGACATTAAAAATGGACTGGTCTTTATGCGTTGTGATTAAAATGCGATTCCCGGGTTACAGCATAAAATCTCTGCCTCACAATCTTCCACTTGCTGGCGGCATGCAAATCGACGTTTTTATTCTTGCTGATTAGTGAGTCGAGCAGCCGAGTTACTGAATTACCTGTCCACGAACAGGTGTTTCGACTAACCTGAACATTCTCATAGTACCTCAGCATAAAACGTATTCTGTTCTCTCCATTTCTTCTATATTCAAAAACAGAATTGCTATTATATTATTTTTGTATCATTCGAGCACCAACTGCCGTATTAGTCTGACAAAATTGGCATTTCCCCGGTCATATTTCCAACCATATTTTTACCAGTCTCCCTCAACATCCATAACTCTATCACGCTTGTGCCGTGATCTTTGAGTCACTCCCATTCTCGTCCAAGTCAAACGCAAGGACATTTCCAACAATTCGCTCATGTAGAATGGATGTCCTCCATCACTGCCCTCTGTACTTTACTTGAACCCATGCTATTGTTACTAACCAGTGGGTAGATTGTGCCTGTCACATGAGTATGATGTTATTGTGGCTCTGCTTGACATGATGTGATGGTCTTGTGATGGTGGAGTGTCGTAATTTTCCCGCCACCAGAGGTCGTGGGATAGGTTTCTTTCTCACCAAGGTATAAATGGAAACCCTCTCTGCGACGCGCGGCAGTTCGTGGTTGAATTTGCCAGTGATTCCGTTCCGTTGCGAATTCGATGTTATGGCCCAGATTTGTTTTAAAGTGGAATTTTACTTTCTGACTTAATTCAAAGGTTGAGCCAGCAGTTCTGAAAATTGCTGCCGGTTAAACTTCAGTCGGAGAGTAAAGAATTATCGAAGTTCGAAGAACCCGAAAGATTGAGGAATTTTGATTTTGGCGATGAAATAGTTTCGACATTGTTTGATCCTCCTTCGGAAAGAATTAGTCATCTGTTCCCATATTAGTCTCTGTTGTAAGAGCAGAAAGGAATGGGTGCAGGGTTTCGCCAAGGATAGGTCAGTGCCTTTAAGCCATCTTATTTTCTTCATCGTAAATCTTCCGGGCAAGGCATACTTTAGCTGGAACCGGCAATAACGCAACAAAAGAATTTATACCTCAAGAAAGTCTCTCCGAAGCGACAGGGTAATACATTTGGACTTTCGCATTACTTCTCCTAAGAACATATTTATACACAATCGCTTTAAGAACTGTTTTTGCATTATCGCTTTAGGAACCGTTCAAGCTGTCGCAGAGCAGCCGACTTCCGGTTAAGTTAGTCGTTTGTTTATTTTCGGGCTGTTTTAGCAGAGTTTAATACATGTTTTACATGTAAGAGTGTTACGTACCCCGTAACTGGGTGTCCAACCAGCAGAGAAACAAGTATCTGTTGGAGTCTGGTGGTACTATTTTCAAGTGTTTATTAGCCAAATATACAAACCGATATCAATAATGCAAATATATATATATAATACACGTTAGTAATCATAAACCTAAAAATGTGTGTATTATAATAATAAGCAATAATAAACAAGACCTATCGATGTCTAGGGGATAATGAATTGTCATTTATAAGTATAAGGTACAGTTCAGTTCATACAATCTGAGGTAGATGTTGGTTGTTGTGTTGTAATCGTTGGAGAGAGAGAGAGAGAGAGAGAGAGAGAGAGAGAGAGAGAGAGAGAGAGAGAGAGAGAGAGAGAGAGAGAGAGAGAGAGAGAGAGAGAGACAGAGAGAGAGAGAGAGAGAGAGAGAGAGAGAGAGAGAGAGAGAGAGAGAGAGAGAGCAGCAACAGCTACAGTTAGGCAAACCTTCCTTTACGTTCTTGATCCGTCGCTTCGTTGTGGCCATTCAGGTATGTCCCCTCTGTCCTTCAGCTAGACCGTTCTTCTATGGTGGACTCGTCACCCAGGCAAGGGCGGACACACACACAAGCCACCACCGGCCCTGCTATAACACTGTGAGTTAATCTGACCAATCACGTTGTTTGGACTCCGATGCCCCACACCTTCCCGTGGGTACCAACACTCAATCAGTGCTAAATAGTGTATCTCCTGGTGTGTCTGAGAGGTGTCTCCTCAGACCTCATTTTTATCCCTACTTACGGGGTATCAGATGTTAATCAATTTCGAATGGCTGTGTCCATCAAACCAGCCCACTCCGGCTGTCCACTGAGGAATTTTAATGAACAGAATAGTACAAGATAAACAACCCTCCCAAAAGCCATAAGTCTTTCAGAAGTCATAATATGGTGAATCAACAAGTCTCTCTCCCCCTGCTTTATCTCTCTCTTATCTGTTGCAGATGTTCCTATTCCAGCATGTTTTCCCTGACATCTCTCTCTCTCTCCCATTAGCAGCATGGCAACAGTAACGGTTTGTGATTCTCCCGGGGGGGGGCACATGGGCAACTCTGCACCCTGCTGCCCATCAGAGCTGTTCATCCTTCGTAACAAGAGAAAAATAAAACAGTCTCAATTATATATTCATTGTTGCTGGAGCGTAACACTGTCCGATGCAACTCGCTCTCATGGCTCTGCCTACCGGAAAGGTTCCTTCTCAAAAGTCTTACTTCCAGTTGGTCCAAAGGTCGGGCCTTGGATGGCGCAATGCTTCACGGTCCAAGCGACCCTACGAATGGGACAATTAAAATGACCAGTTAACCTATAAACAGATAGATGTTTGGAATGTGGGAGGAGTCAGGAGTACGCCGAAGGCACCCAGGCAGTCAGGCTTTTCAGACAGCGGCGGGAAAAGAGTAGATTCGGAGAAGGAGAAAGGCCAAACTAAGAGGGATTCATAAATGAATAGACATCATGTGGCCTTTCCTCTGCAATTACCTTCCCCACATATAGAATGTACTCCATCCAATTGGACAGGTAGGAACACCACTACACCAAATGTCCCAGAATTTATTTAATTTCCCAGAGACATGGCGATAGGGAATGCTGCTGGAGACGGACGATTGCTGAGCCGTTTTGCCAGTGTGGGTTGTTAAATTATTCTCGAGGTGGCAGACGGATCTCCAAAGAACTCCGTTGCAAACCTCCAGCACATCCTGCTTCGGAAGATCGACATGCTCAAGCTTTTCAGATTGCTGCAAACCATCACTACATTCACCAGGATCCTTTTCCATCGTGAGTACTGAAGTAAAGAATTACTTAGGTCCCTCTGCTATATCCTCCGGTTCCATACACACATTCCCTCTGTCACACGTGATACGTCCTATTGTTTCAGGTTCTGTCCTTTAGCACTTCTTTTACTTGCAGAGAGTCTTGACATTTCCCTTAATTCTGCCCGCAAAGGCCTTCCCATGGCCACTTCTGGATCTCCGAATTTCCTTCTTAAGCTCGCTCCTGTTAGCTTTACAATCTTCTAGATCTCTAACATTACCGAGCTCTCTGAACCCATTGTAATCTTTTCTTTCTGACCAGATTTATTGCAGCCTTTGTACACCATGGTTCCTGTACCCCACCACAACTTCCCTGTCACTTTGGAAAGTACCTATACAGAAATCCACACAAATGCACCCTGAACATTTGCCGGAATTCTTGCGTACAATTCCCTGAGAAAATCTGTTCCGAATATGAGCTTCCAGTTTCCTCCCTGATAGCCTCACAATTCCTCTTACTCCAATTGAACACGTTTCTAATTTGCCGGTTCCCATCTTTCTCCAATGCTATTTTAAAGGAGATAGAATTATGATCGTTATCTCCAAAATGCTCTCCCACTGAGAGATCTGACACCCGACCAGTTTCGTTTCCCAACACCAAGTCAGCTTCAGTCTTCCAACTTGTAGGCTTATCCACATATTTTGTCAAGAAAACTTCATGAAAATACCTTCCAAACTGCACCCAATCTAAATACTTCCTCTTGGGAGTTACCAATCGATATTTGTGAAAGTAAAATCTATCTCCCATCACGACAGCTCTGTTTTGATTACCCATTTAAATGGTCTGTTACGATTGGGCGCCCTATTAACATATCCAGTAAAGTTATTGACACCTCCTGTTCCTAACCTCCACCCACAGAGACTCCGTTTACAACGACAACATGACGCCCTCCTTTTCTGCAGCCGTGACAATCTCCCAGATCAACAGTGCCACGCCCACTCCTCCACATCACAGCTCCAAGAATTGAACCACGCTCTGAGCTCATCCGCTTTTTTCACAATATTCCTTGCGTTAAAGTAGACCGACCTCAAACAGTCGGTCGGAGTGAGTCCCTTCTCTATCACCTGCCTATCCTACCATTCGCACTGGCGTCGTTTTCTCTATTTGTGAGCCAGCCTCCTCTTTTTCAGTCTCTTCAGTTCGGTTCCCAAGCCCCAACAATTCTAGTTTTAAATCTACACAGTGGTCATAGCAAACAGGCCCACCAAGGTATTGGTCCCCCTGGTATTCAAGTGCAACCCGCCCTTTCTGTACAGATCACATCTGCCCCAAAGGAAGTCGCAACGATCCAGAAATCTGAATCTCTGTCCCTTGCTCCAATCCCACATCAACGCATTATCCTCCAAATCATTCTATTCCTATATTCAGGGTCACGTGGCACAGACATTAGTCCCGTGATTAGTGCCTTTGCGGACCCGTTTTCCCACTGCCTGACTGACTCTCTATCGTCTTACTTCGGGACCTCTGCCCTTTTCCAACCGTTTTCATTCGTATCAATATGTACCACGACCTCCGGCTGCTCTCCCTCCCACTGCCGGATATCTTGGACACGATCTCAAGCTTCCCGGACCCTGTAACTTGGTCGGCAACCTAACATCCGAGGTTCCTTCTTGCGTCAACAGAATCGCCTGTCCGAACGCCTCTCTCTACTGCCTTCCCATTCCTTTCCCTACCTTTCTGAGCCACTGATCCGACCTCTGTGCTGGAGCCACGGCCACAGTTGCTTCCATCAGGTAAGCTGCCCCGTCCAGTGAATACAGTCCAATAGCTGCCTGACGTTCCTCATTTGGCAAACCTTTCGTTTCTTGAATAATTTCTGTGAATCTTCTCTACACCCTCTCCAATGTCAGTACATTATTGCTAAAATAAGGAGCCCAAAGCTGCACACTGTACTCCAAGTATGGTCTCCTCAGTGCCCGATAGAGCCGCATAATCACATGACGTAAATTATAGCCTGCTCGATTATTGCTTCTATCAAAGTGCATGTCCGTACAATTTCCCGCATTGCATTTCACTGGCCACTTCTTTGCCCGTTCTACTAAACTATCGCAGTCTCTTTGCAGGCTCTCTGTTTCCCCAACACGACACTCT
This sequence comes from Hypanus sabinus, assembly GCF_030144855.1. Taxonomy (NCBI): domain Eukaryota; kingdom Metazoa; phylum Chordata; class Chondrichthyes; order Myliobatiformes; family Dasyatidae; genus Hypanus; species Hypanus sabinus. The sequence goes on along the minus strand of NW_026781855.1, from coordinate 136,746 downwards.
CTTTCTCCTATTGTTCTATCATCGGGATATGCAGCCACAAATCTTTTAATACCGTCGCCCAAATCATTGACATTCATCTTAAAAAGCAGCTGTTCCAACGCTGAACCCTGTGGAACTCCACTGTTAAACGGCAGCCAGCCAGAATTGGATCCCGTTATTCGTAGTCTCTGTTTTCTGACGGCAATCCAATACTCCATATCGTATAATGTTATATTTTACGAAACGTTATAGTATTCAATCTTTTTTCCTTCTGCAATCAATTAAAAAAAAATCAGGTTCTATTTTGACCTGATGGCCAGCAAAATATATACAGAGAGAAAATAACATCATCACACTGTTTCACTGTGTCTGGACACCGATGAACCGATTGCCAATTACTGAGAGAGAGTATATGCAACATGAAAAACTGCCGAGTCAATAATTAGCCGATGGGTATAAATGGACAGGATGGGTTACATTCTGGGGAGAGTGTACTGGCTCCTGGTGAATTTCCTTGTAATTCTCATGAACTAAAGAAGTAAAGGTGCCTTATTGACGGCATCGCAGGTGGACTTTACTGATAATTTTAGTTTGACTTTTTTTTTCATTTTGAACCAGGGAGTTAATTCAGTGTTCAGGATTCCTCCTTCAAGTTTCCGAGCAGCAGTGCCATCGCAAATAGCAGGTTCTGGAACGAGAGTGGATAACAAACCTCATCGCACCACTGATAGACCTGTCGGAGTATTTAGATCTGCATAGTGTTGCTGATTTCTTGAAAATTATATATATATATATATATATATATATTTATATATGTATTATCTGTAGGGCTAATATTTTGATGTGGCTTTGTATGACAGGGATAATACTCGTTACAAATATTACTTTTGGTTCAATATTTAACCCGTTCATGTATTATCCTCTTTCACTTTCCTCTTTTAATTGAGCATATCGTGTTTTTTTTTTACATTTATTTCTGTAGGTTAACTGAGTTGGTAACGGCTGTTTATATTCAGTAAGCTGTTCACTGTCTACGCTATGATATCTTTATCCGGACGGTTATTATGGATTGTCCAATCTGTAATTACTCCTCGGTAGTCGTATGATTTGTAGGAATCTGACTCTTGTATTGACAGTAAGTTATTGTGCCCTCTCTGTATCTCAGCAGTTGATGAAACCTCATGACCGGACATAGCCAAACACGTTAATTTCTCAGCTGGTCGGAAGTTACAGATTATCCTGCTGGTGTTGAAATATTCTGGCCTACTGGGGATGTCCACAAACATTACTGCGTATGTCCTTTTCTGATTGGACGGCGGTGATCAGTGGAGTTCCGCTGCACTCGTTGTTGGGACCGCTTCTTATCGCGTTGTACATCAATATTTTCGGTGAAGGATTTTTATTTCTTTGTGGCAGACTGTGCGGATCATGCGAATGTAGATGGAAGAGCAGACAGAGTGGAGCATTCACGGTGGTTTCAGAAGGGATTAGACAGACTGGAGAATATGCAAAGTATTGGCAGAAAGAATAATATGCAGGGAAGTGCATATACTCAGAGTTTGACAGAAGGAGCAAAGGCGTGGACTATTTCGAAAATGGAAAAAGCAGTTGAAATGAAAAATCTCAGAGCTGCACAGCCACAGGAAAATCTGCAGATTGTGTCAGTGGCGAGGGAGACAAATGCATGTTCCTATCTATGTACACAGGACTGGAATCTAAAACAACTCCATCGCCATGGAATATACTGTATACTCTCTGAAGAGGCCTGGAGTCTTTTATCAATGGGGAGAACATTAAAAGAAGCGAGATGCAGAGCCTTTTGGGAAGAATCCCTGCAGAACGATTTGCAGAGAGTTGAGGAAGCCAAATGAAATGTTAATGGAGCACACGGCTCTATCAACTCACGTTCGTCTCGGGGAAACTGCCGCAGGCCCTCCCAGACTGTGTATTCACGTTTACGTAAATGTGTGTAATGCACCCCGGTACAAGCCCAAGGCGTAAAATATCAGACAGTAGAGAATGTACTTTAAAACTGTTATTTGGTGGTGTGGTTTGTAGAAAACAGAAAGTAAAGGCGCCACTCAGTAAATTTATCAGTTCTTTGTGTAAAATAATTGATTGGAGCACGTTCCTCTGTTTTAGCAGCTCACCGCATCTCTGCCCTGCGCACAATCCTAGCAGCATCTCCTTCAAAATATATATTTTTTTTCATTTTTGCCCGACCCTTGTCATACCACTGTAATTTCCCTTACGCTCGTGAAATAATACTGCCTTAGACATTATTTTCTCTCTATAATATTTCAAATTGAACTCAGTTATAGTGTGATCGTTGCCTCTGAAAGGTTATTTTAACTTCAGCTTCCCAATCCTTTCCGATTCATTTGATAGTACCCAATGTAAATAGCTGATTCCCAAGTCGGCTGACGGACAAACTGAAAAAAAAAGCCAAATCAATCGAGCTACATGCAGAAACCTCCCATGGCTATTATAACATTGTCCTTTATGCGGACATTTTTCCTCTTTAAAATCTGTGATCTGTATTCCAGTTATAGTTGGGTGGCCTTACTTCCCATGAGGGTCCTTTTCTGCTGTCTCTTTTTCAAAGCATGCCACAATGGCTTACGAACCTATTTCACAACTTTTTACTGAGCTGATGCCATTCTTTACCTGCAGCGCCACGGTACGCACTCTGCTGATCTTCCTATCCCTCCGATACAACGTGTAGAATTAGAATTTCGCTTACGAAATGCGACCAACCTTCAGCCACGATTCAGTGTTGGCCACAACATCATACAATCTGAGAATCTGCAACAGAGCAACAAGTTCATCTACTTTATGTCTGAACCTGGAGATGCACCTTAGTGACATTCTGCTCTTTACCGGAGAATCAGGTGTTATCGCTCCGTTGCAGCTGCCAGGTATCTATGTGAACGACAGGAGATGAAGAGGAATAAACAGCCAGTGCAGAATACTCTGAGGCTGTTCCCATCAATAACATGTTTAACGACTTGGATATTGTTGGCGGGGCTACCGAACTTGGGACTGCCGCATCAGGCAGGTCACCGGCACTGAGACAGCGCGATGGCTCGAAATGAAAGGGACAGAGGGATGCTTATAGGGATTGAATGGTTTGAAGAGCAGAAAGGAGGATCAGCGGAGACAGCTAGATGGTGGAGAAAAACGCCAGTTTCTGGAGCAGCGGGATACTGACCAAATGCAGAATTGCGTTTACTGAAATGTCTCAACTCATCGTACCCTGCAATATAATCCTTCGCCTCCTGATCTTATCCTACAACGTTTTCGTTTTCGTGGTGAAAACCGATGTGAATTAATCATCAAGGATTTTCCGAGTTTCTTGTCTCAAGATCCACTGCTTTCTTCATACAAAGGTCCACAATTCTCCTCTCTCCCCACTTGCGCCTCATATACCTTCTCAATATCCCTTGTTTCAACATTCGCGCTTTGTGCAATAGCTTCCGCATGTCTGACTCGATAAGGGATGAATAAACATTAAACATGATTTATTTTCTTCAGTCCATATCTAAATGATTCAAAACATCGAGCCCCTCGAACATCGCCTTCTCCTGCTCCATCCTCAGAAAAAAAATGCTACTACTGAGATCGATATTATAGGATATCCACATGTCATGTGGGGACTTTGAACAGACGGTGATAATTAATTGAGTTTTTCCAGTTCCTGCCCAAAGCTTTATTATTTGGCATTTGTCGGAATGAGCGCTCCCCGTGAAGACCAGTCTGATCATAAACTATAACGACATTAGCCCTTCTGTGATTAATGGCACTGTTCCCAAAATGGTCCCTATCAAATTATTGCTACATTGGTCGGTAGAACGCCATGTATTTTTCATATCTAGACTTGGGGGCACAGGAAATGTAACAATTGAAAACGAATATACTATATTTACGACTATAAATAGCAATAAGGGATGAAATGCCCCTTGTACCTAACAGGATCTTTTCATATGTGTTTCCTGTGTCAGGCACTATCAGTGACAGAGTCCCGAGAGCGTCAGGGACCGGGCGAGCGTAACCTTTCTGTTACAACTGAAAGAGTGCTCGCCAAACACAAATGTCCTAAGGTGAATAGGTCAACGCGACAGATGGATTGCATCCCAGACTCCTGTGAGAGGTTCCTGCAGAGATCATGGATATATTGGTCATCTTCTTTCAAGAACGACTTGATTCTCTCATGTGCCGCTGGACGGGAAGATAACAAATGTCACTCCACTTTTTACGAAGGGAGGAAGGCAAACGGCTGGAAATGATAGGCCTAATCATAGCCGAATCGAACTATGAAAGGGTTGGAGTCTATTCTTAACGATGAGATGGCGAGGTACTTGGAGACTAATGACAAAATATGTAAAAGTCATCATAGCTTTTCTGAATGTAAATCTGATACAGTTAGTTACGAAAGTTACAAACGAGGTGGACAGACGCAGTGGCTATCACTCACTTGGATTTTCAGAAGGCATTTGAAAAGGTACCACAAATGAGGCTGTATTACAAAATAAAATCCTATGGAGTTAGAGGATTGATACTGGCATGGACAGAAGAATGGCAGACAGACAATGAGATGATGCACAGATTTTCAAAGACACCAGTCTTGGACCATATCTGAGAAAGGATAGGTTGTCATTGTAAAGTGCCCAGATAATGATTCCGAGAATGTAGTTAACATGTGAGGCACGTTAGACACCTTTGGGCCTGAACTCACTGGAATTTAGTCGAATGCGGAAATACCTCTTTGAAGCCTATGGAATGTTGAAAGGAACAGATAGAGTGAATATGGAGAGAATGCTTTCTGTGGTGGGAGCAATCCAGCACTGGACGGTTTAGAGCAGACTGCAGCGAAGTCGAAGTCCGTGCAGATATTTAAAGCAGAAATCGATCCCTCCCTGATCGTTCAGGCCATCAAATAATATGGCGTGAAGGGAGGCCTACGTGTTTGAGTGGGTTCGATCACAGCCATGCTAGAATGGCGGAGCAGACTAGATAGCCCAGTGTCCTACTTGCGCTCCTATGTTTCACAACTTTGACGCAGTTAGAGTATTGTGTTCAAGTTTGGTCACCTCATTATAGGCAGCTATGGAGAGGGTGCAGAGGAGATTTACCCGGATGTTGCCTGGTTTGGAGAACAAGTCATATGAAGCAAGTTCAGCAGAGCTGGGATTAGTCTCTTTGGAGTGTAGAAGAATGAGAGGGGACCTGATAGTGATCTACAAGATCATGAGAGGCATAAGCGGCCTGGCTAGTCAGTAGCTGTTTCCCAGTGTACCAATAGCAAACACCAGAGGGTATATGTACAGAAATAAGGGAGGGAATTTTAGGGGAGACATCAGGGTAAATTCTTGTTTTACACAGAGGGTTGTGAGTGCCTGGAATGACTTGCCAGGGATGGTGGTGGAGGCTAAAACATTAGGGGCATTTAAAAGCATCTTAGACAGGCACATGGATGAAAGAAAAATGCAGGGTTACAGGGTAGTGTGGGTTTAGTCCTTTTTTTTTGAAGAATTATGTGGGTCGGCCCAACATGGAGGGTTGCAGGGCCTATACTGTGCTGTAGTGTTCTATGGTTCTATGTTTGATGTTTTTATGGACTATCTAAATATTATATTAACATCTACCTTTTTTACTGCTGTTTTACTTTTTTTCCGGACTCTTTTGCGTTTATAACTGACTGGAACCCTTCTGCAAATTACTTGTCGGCGGTGCAATTAAGGAGCACAGCCTACAAAACTGTAGATTCCTGCCACCGAGCCCAGACATACATCCACGATTTCCTTCGAGCACGTGATCTTCCCATTGCACTGCGATCTATCAATTATTGTAGCAATGCCACACTCTATCAACAACGTCAACAGAGGATTTTGAACGCTCCAGTCATCTCTCAATCGGGTCAATAATCATGTGGTAACGTCTATGTAAAACCAATTTTATTGTCGAACTATGTTATGTCAACACACACTACGTTGAGTTTTCTTTTCTTGCTGGCATGCAGAGATGAACAGAAGAATGCAACTGAAAGATTGAAGTACCATGAAGACATTTAGACTATGCAAATAGCCAATGTGCCTTAGATGACTCACTGGACAAACAAGAAATAATTAGATTAACGTATAACCAATGAACGGATGGATTGATGGGCAAATAAAAATAAATAACAATGTGAAAATAATGCAGAGTTCTTGAAAGTGATTCCAAAACTTGTGGAATCATTTCCGATTTGAGTATAGTGAATTGATCCAGGCTGGTTCTTGATCCCGATGGTTGTAGGGTAACAACTGTTTGGGAAGCTGTAGTGTGGGCAGTGCGGCTCCCTTCTTTTCTTTCCCGATGGCAATAGAGGGACGGGCGCAGGTCCTGGATGGTGGGGGTCCTTGATGATCGATCATTCTTAAAGATGTGCTCAGTGCTGGGTAAGGCTGCTCCTGTGATAGGGTGGGCCCAAGGTGTTTCTGCTCCTCTGCACTGGTTTATCGATAACAGGGCTGACAAAATCAATTATGGTCTTCTGCCCAGTGCATTGAAAGAGAGAGATTTGTCAAAGTTTTACAGGAAATTCCGGATACTCGCAAAATACTAATCATTCAATTAGCCAGGCAACTGTGGGAAGCGAGAGAGAAGATTGCTGAGCCGCAGCGGATGATACCTGCATCATCAGCTGGGAAGGGAGAGGTTCCGGAGGATTGGCGGTTTGCAGATGCTCTTCCTTTATTCAGGAAAGAGAGTAGCGATAGCTCAGGAAATTAGTGACAATTCTGCATGGCCTTGTCGATGCCAGGGCGTGTCTTACGAGACTGATTGAATGTTTGAAGGATGTGACTGTACATGTAGACGATAGAGGAGTAGTAGATGTAGTGTATATGGATTTCAGCAAAGCTTTTAATAAGGTGCACCATGCAAGCCTTATTGAGAAAATAAGGAGGCTTGTGATCCAGGAGGACATTGCTTTGTGGATCCAGAGCTGGCTTCCGCACAGAAAGCAAATAGTCGTTGTAGACGGGCCAGATTCTGCACATTGGTTGGTGACCAGTATTGTGTCTCAGCGTCTGTTATGGGACTCTTACTCTTCGTGATTTTTATGAATGAACTGAATGGGGAAGTGCAGGGATAAGTTAGTTTATTTGGTGATGACACAATGTTCGGAGTTGTTGTGGAGAGTGTGGAGGGCTGGGCAGAAAATTGGCAGATAGATTTCAACCCAGATAAATGTGGAGTGGTTCATTTTGATAGGTCAAATATTAATGCAGAATCTAGGTCATTTCTGCTCGCCCCTCTAGAGGAAGGATGAGGAAATCATAGAAAGGAATTAGAACAGATTTACAAGTATGCTGCCTGGATTGGGGAGTGGGCCATTCCTGAAAAGGCCTGTTCTCCTTGGAGCGACGGATGATGAGAGGCATTGACCATCTGGATAGTCAGAGGCTTTATCCCAGGGTTGAAATGGCTGTCATGAGAGGGTACTGCTTGAAGCTGCTGGAAGGAGCGACAGAGGAGGTGTCAGGTTACGTTTTATACGCGAAGATTGGCGAGAGCGTTGAATGGGCTGCCGGTGACGGTTGTGAAGGCGGGTACGATAGGGTCTTTTAAGAGACTCCTGGAGAAGCATATGGAGCTTAAAAAGAAGAGGCCAACCGGTAACAGGAGATAATTTATAAAGTAAGTCAACTCTCGGAACAGCATTATGGTCCGAAGTTCCTGTATGGTGTTGCAGATTCTCTATGCTTCGATAATGGCTAACTAAACTTTTCAGCTTGTAAAATGAGCATATCCTTCCATTTTCCTCACGGGCATATGTCTGTCTCAGTAACCCGGGGAAGGACTCACAGTCGGTCATTAATTATGGACTTTTCTTTATGCGTTGTGATTAAAATGCGATTCCTGGGTTACCACATAAAATCTCTGCATCACAATCTTCCACCGGCTGGCGGCATACAAATCTATTTGATTTTTTTTTATTTCTATTTTTACAGATTGATGAATTGAACAACAGAGTTACTGAATTACTTCCCCACGCGCAGTTGTTTTGCCCAAGCCAAACATTCTTATAATACCTCATTATAAACCTTCTTTTGTTCTCTCCATTTTCTCCATATTCCTAAAGATATTTCCTATGCTAGTATTTCTCTATCGTTCGAGACTGAACTGTCCTATTACTATGACAGAGTTGTCATTTTTATTCCGGCCGCATTTCCAACTGGGCTTTAAGCAGGCTCCTTCGACATCGACAATTCCATCATATTTGTGCCGTCTGCAAGAGTATTATGAGACAAGCCCATTTTCATACAAGTCAAATGACAGAACATTTCCAATAATTGTCACATGCAGAATGGCTGACCTCCACCACTGCCCTCTGTATTCTATTTGAAGCCATATTATAAAATGCCACTCAGTCCCATGTCTTAGCCTACCGGAACGGGTCATTTTCAAATTAATTACTTCCAGTTTAATTCCAACGTTCGGCCTTGCCTGGCGCAATGCTTCACGGACGGAGCGATACTGCTAATGAGACAATTTCCAATGACCGATTGACCTATCAATACATAGGTCTCTGCTCTGTGGGAGGAATCAGGAGAAGGACGAGGACACACAGGTGGTCACACTTTACGACAGCGGCGGAAAATTAGTCGAACGGCTTAAAATCAACCAGAGAAGGAGAAAGACCAAGCTGCGAGGGAAACACTCAATAAATAGACATCATGTGCCCTTTCCTCAGCAATCAGCTTCCCCACCTACCGAATGCACTCAATCCAATTCGACAGATAGGACCACCGCAACACAAACTGGCCAAGAATTTATTTGAATTCCGGTGGCTTTCCGATGGGATTTGTTGCTAGGGACGGACGATTGGATGAGTCGCTTTACGAGTGCAAGTAAGTAAATTATTCTCGAGGTGGCACACAGAACTCTAAAGTACTCCGTTCCATAAGAGGAGACTTGCAGGCTGTCCACGGTAACCAGTCTACCTGAACGGCTCAAAGGCAGCGGCTCTCAGAACCAATAGTCATCGACAGAGGAAAGAGATGGAGCGACATCGGGCATACACAGGCTGGGATCCGCATTGAACACAAGCAGGGCACAACGGTCGTATTGCGTTGGCGATGGTAAAGCTTCGCGTGCAAATAAGGTTAGAACAACTCACTTGGTGGTACTGAGGGGGACATTTCAGGGAACTCGTGAATAAGTAAACTGGAAGTGGCAGAATGGAGGCACAAAGGGGATACTCTCAAATCCTGTTGGTGCATCGAGGGGTGGAGGGCGGGAGATATTCAGGGACGTCCACAGCGCCAATGGAACTGCACATGCCACTGACAGAATAGGATATTTTGGGGCGTCACTGAGGATTAATGCTCTCTTGACAACGCCGAGTGAAATTTGTCATTAGACGGAAGGGAATTGTCACCGTCTCCTGCAGCTGAACCCTGAACCTCGCCTGGACCACGGCGTAAAGGGCGGTGTTGGTGCAGCAGCTCAGCGTTTGCAGCATGTAGCCCAGCTCCCGAAGAGATTTAGGGGGAATCAAGGGAACGGAATCACTGAGACTCTCCCATACGGAAGACACTGTCAGCAGCGCCCATAGCAGGATGAAATTCCCTGACATCACCAGTAGTAACAGGAGGGATTGCCTGCGGTTCTTCATCTCCGGGTCGGCGGCCTTCTCGCCATCGCGCGAACCACGGAGTCTCCTCCGGGCTCGGCTGGCCACTGAGACGTGCCTGATAGTTAAACTGTTGAGCAGCAGAATCAGTATATAGGGTAATATTGGGGTGAAGACGAAATGAATAATCAGAAATGTTGCGAGCTTCGGTGGGGAAAATAAGCGTTTACTGCTATAACACAACACGGACGTTCTTAATATCGAATATGTCCCATCGAGAAAAAAGTACCAAAAAATGTTCTTTACGCAGCTCAGCAGAGTCACTGTCCCCAGAACCAGAGCCGCCGCTCTCCCGGTGCAGTATTTTTGTTTCAGCTTCTGAAAACAAATGGCGACAAATCGATCAAAGGTGAATGTGACGGTGAACCAGACAGAACAGTCCGTGGCGGCGTAGAGCACGACGGCGTAAATATTACACACGGGAACACGACGCGACCAGAGAAAAAACTCGTCTGGAATGAAAGTCATCGGAATCTTGCTCAAAACCAGATCGAATAAAACGACCAACTGATCCGCTGCTGCCATGGCAACCAGGTACCTTGTGACCCCTTTGGAGAGACCGCACTTTCCCCGCGACAGGATGACTAATGTCACCACGTTTACTGTGTGGAGAGAAATAAAGGTCATTAACACATATTTTGATGAAAACTTTCCCTATAAACTATTGTTTTAATCGACAACACTTCCAAGAACAGAGATGAATATGGGAGCCATTACTATTTCGGTAGTGAGTATAATGTACCTGCTGAAGTTCAAAATATTGAGGGGATTCTCAGTAAAACCTATCGAATTTTGAACGTCCGAGATATTGTGGACGTGGATTGGAATCTTCTGAGAACAAGTTTTCACAAAAGTAAACCAATCTCGTTGGAACAGAGATGGGGAGCAATTTCGTTACTCGAAGACGGCTAAATGTGTGGAATTTAACGCCACAGACTGCTATGGTTGCCAGTTTGTTGGCAGCGGAGAGTGATAGGTTCATGATTCGTCGGGGTGTCAATGGACACGGGGAGTGGTCGCCAGAATGTGGTTCAGGGGGATGATAATTCAGCAATAATGGAAACGGCTCGGTGCTCGAATTGCTGAATTCAGCTGTCGTACCCTGTGGGCTAATCAGGGATATTAGTGGATACCTGGAATATATTCTGATCTTTGACGTCAGAATAAGGAGTGGACACAGGGAGCTGTTAAGAAAATAATAAACTGATTAATATGCCATGTATTAAAGTGATATAAATTCAAGTCCGCTCAACGATAAACACGAGAGAGAATGAGAACGTAAGACCATTAGCAATAGGAGCAGGTGTAGTCATCTGTTCGGATTGGCGTGATTTGGCAACGAAAGTGATCATGGCGGATCTAGAAACATAGAAAAATAGAGAACCAACAGCACAATGCAGGACCTTTGGCCCGTAACGTTGTGTCCAACATGTCCCAACCTTAGGAAGGACAGGCTTACCGACAGCCCTATATTTTTGAAAGCTCCATGTAACTCTCCAAAAGTCTCCTAAAAGACCCTCTCGTATCCGCCACCACCACTGTTGCCGGCAGAACATTCAATACACTCACAACTCTCTGCATAAAAGAATTCCTCATGACATTTCCTCTGTACCTGCATCCCAGCACGTTAAACCTGTGTCCTCTTATGGCAACCATTTCAGCACTTGGCAAAATCCTCTGACTATCCACACGATCAATGCCTCCGGTCACCTCTCATCTTTTGTTGCTTCGAGGAGAATAGGCCGTGTTCACTCAACCTGATTTCATAAGGCATGATCCCCAATCCCGGCAACATCCTTGTTAATCATCTCTGCACCCTTTCTGTGGCTTCCACGTCCTTCCTGCAGTGAGTCGACCTGAACTGAGCACAGTACTACACGTGGGACCTGACCAGGGTCCCATATAGCTGCAACAGTAGCTCTCTGCTCCTGAACTCAATTCCAGGATTGATGAAAGCCAATGCACCGTACGCCTCCTTAACCACTAGGGATTGGAGATTGAGTTGGGTTGGAAAGAGGCAGATTGGGGAGTGGCATGTCCATTAGCAATAGGAGCAGGAATAGTCCATCAGTTCAGACTGGCATGATCTGGCAATGACAGTGATTATGGCTGATCCAGAAACATAGAAAATCAACAGCACAATGCAGTCCCTTCGGCGCAGAATGTTGTGCCAAACATGTCCCAAACTTAGGATTGACTAGGCCTACCCACAGCCCTCTATTTTCCCACCCTCCAAGTAACTCTCCAAAAGTCTCTTAAAAGACCCTCTCGAATCCGCCTCCACCACTGTTGCCAGCAGAACATTCAACACACTCACGAATCTCTGCATAAACGAATTCCCCATGACATCTCCTCTGTACCTGCATCCCAGCACGTTAAACTTATGTCCTCTTATGGGAACCATTTCAGCACTTGGAGAAAACCTCTGACTATCCACACGATCAATGTCTCTCATCATCTGATACACCTCTATCAGGTCACCGCTCATCCTTCGTCTCTTCGCGGAGAACAGGCCGTGTTCACTCAACCTGATTTCATAAGGCATGTTCCCCAATCCATCCAGTCAACATCTTCGCCAATCTCTTCTGCACCTTTACTATGGTTTCCACATCCTTCCTGTAGTGAGGCGACCAGAACTGAGTCGAGTACTCCACGTAGGGTCAAATCATTGTCCTATATCGCTGCAACATTAACTCTCGGCTCCTAAATTCACTATGTTCAAAATAGTGTTTATTAGTAAAATATACAAATCAATATCCACAATACAAATATAAAGATAATACACGTTGGCAATACTAAACCTAATAGTGTGGGTAATAATAATAATATACAATAAACAAGCTCTATCGTTGTCGAGGGGATAATGAATTTTCATAAGTGAATATAAAGTTCAGTTCTGTTCATACAGGCCGAGGTAGTTGTTGGTTGTTGGTCGATGTGTTGTAATTGTTGGAGAGAGAGAGAGAGAGAGAGAGAGAGAGAGAGAGAGAGAGAGAGAGAGAGAGAGAGAGAGAGAGAGAGAGAGAGCGCAAAAAGTGACAGTCAGTCAAACCTTCCTTTACGTTCTTGATCCGTCGACCCCTTTCGCCTTTAGCTTGACCGTTCTTCTACGGTGGACTCGTCACCCAGGCAAGGGTGGACACACACACAAGCCCCCACTTGCCTCGCTGTAAGCACTGTGAGTTAAAATTGACCGATCCTTCGTTCGATCTCCGATGCCCAACACTTTTCTTGTGGGTTCCAACACTTAAGCAGTGCTCACTAGTCTGTATCCTGGTGCGTCTCCTGGTGTGTCTGAGGGGTGTCTCCCCAGTCCTCACTTTTATCCATACTCACGGGGTCTCAGGTGTCAATCAGTTTTGAATGGCTTAGTCCATCAAACCAGCCCACTCCGGCTGTCCACTGAGGAATTTTAATGTACAGAATGGTACCAAGTAAATAGCCCTCTCCGGGGCCATAAGTCTTTCAGGAGTCAAAATATGGTGGAACAGCAAGTCTCTCTCTCCCGGTGTTATCTCTCCCTTATCTGAAGCAAATGTTACAGTCCCAGTATATTTTTGTTCCATCTCTTTCTCTCTCATTAGAAGCACTGCAGCAGTAACGGGTTGTAATTCTCCTAGGGAAGGGAAAAATATATGGGCAATTGTGTACCCTTCTAACCATAGGAGTTGTTCATCCTTCATAACAAATTCAACTATTAATGGGTGCCAATACACCATATTCCTTCTCACTCTCAAAATCGACCGGCGCAGCTGTTTTGAGCGCCCTATGGAATCGGACCCAAAAAAACCCTCTGATCCTCCACACTGCCAACAGTCTTAACTACTAATACTATATTCGGCCATCATGTTTGATCTACCAAAGCAAGCCACTTTGGACTAATCTGCGTTGAACTCTATCTGCCACTTCTCTCCCAGTATTGCATCTTATCAATGTCTCGCTGTAATCTCTGACAGCCTTCCACACTATCCACAATAGCTCCAACCTCTGTGTCACCAGCACATTTACTGAACCAACGCTCCACTTCCACATCCAGGCCTTTTTGTAAAAAGCAGGAAGAGTAAGTTTAGCACAATGATAACTGAGGCACACTACTGGCCACCGACCTCCTTGCAGAATATGACACGTCTACATCATCTCTTTGTCTTCAGTGGGAAGCGAGTTCTGGAGCCACAAAGCAAAGTCTCTTTGGATAACATGCCTCCTTATTAGCTCAATATGCCTTGCATGGGGTACCGTGTCAAATACACTCAGACCATTTTTGCTGAAGTGAAACCGTTTGGAAAGACCTGACTTAAAATTAGCGAACCGTTAGAGGACAGGGATGGAAGAGAAGCTGTCATATATTTTTCAACAACATCTTGAGGAAGAGACGAGACACTTACCAGGAAGAGCTACAATGGCGAGTACAGGGTAGTAAACGTCTTGGAATGTCACAATCGCACCAGCGATTCGATAGTCCCACATCAGCACATTAATCATATATGAACTCGTCCAGAAAATATTCTTAGCAATTGCCGCATCACTGCGCGATGTGTTTTGAAGATTCTGATCCATTGCTGGGATAGTCCAGACTCCTGTTCCCGATCCAGCCTCTGTCTTCTCTCTGTCTACAGCCGCTTATCTCTGATACCGCAAGCTGGCGGCTCTCACTGAAACTGTCGTCGTGAGGGATACCGGACATATTTATAGACCAGGCAACCAGTAGCCACACCTCCGCTGTGACGTCGACAATCTCCACGGACACTTCTTTAATTAGGTTCTACGGAATGACAGCTGCAGTTAACCCTTTATTTGCAGACCGACAGAAAAGCGATACGAAAGCAGATTGGAAGTGTGTCCAATAATCCCAGCAGTCCGCTGTCCACGGATATGTGCCGTTTCTGTAAATGGAAACAAATTTGAGAGAATTATTGACACGCAGTTAGGCACTGTAATACAACAAGTCTGGAAATGAAGTTACACGAAGAAAATAAAAAAATAAAACAAATAATAATGATGATATAAACAGATATAAATATATAATTACATAGGTAGTTTGAAAATGGTGTCGCTTTAGATAATTCCTAAATAATTATTTTCAGAAAAAATGAGTTCTGTCGAGCGGCATCTCTGGACGTCGGGTGATTTAGGAGGAGAGGACTTCACTCAGCACGGGTATAAAAAGCGACAGGTGATCCTTACAGTGAAAACAGCGTTGGCCAGCGACCAGGCGGCGTTTGTCACTGATCATCAAGAGGAAAGCAGGGGCAAATGCAGTAGCCATCAAGCAGGTGATCTTCAGGTTTCTGCTCGCCGAGGCGTCAGTTCAGGGAGTTTTCTGACAAGGTAGACAAAGAAACGAAACACACTTGGCGAAGAGTTTTTCTTTTCCTTATCTTTTTAAATATCTGATCATATGGGATAACAGAGAAGCCAGGCACGGTAGCTGAATGCTCCTCTTGCGGGATCTGAGAAGGCATAGAGAACTCCAGTCACCCTGACGACGACTGCTGTCTTAGCTACGTTTGGCTGCAACTTCTGACCGTTCGCGTTACGGAGATGGATCTGGAACTGGATAAGCTACAGGTCACTCGGGAGTCTGAAGTGGTGATGGACAAGACATACAGAGAGGGATTTACACCCAGGGCTCGGGGCACAAGAGACTGCCTAACGGTATGGAATGAGAAACGGCTGAAGGGGCCAGAGCAGAGCTCCCCCGTGGCCATCTGCCACATTTGGAAGTTTGGGGGGCGCGGAAAAAATGACTAACAGAGTTCTGTCACAGTAGTCTACTCTCAAGCAGTTATTTTGCCTCGGTGACTGAGAAGAGCGGTGGGCTTTGAGTGGTCTCTGTGTACATGTGGTTGGGGGGGGGGGGGGACGCGGAAGTGTGAAAGTCACGCTGTGGTGATAGGGCATTCGTTAGTGGTGCAGACAGGCGGTTCTGTAGGCGACAACATCAGGGACAACTCGGATCGAGTCCTCAGCATTCTTACCTGGCAGAGTTAACAGCTCAACATCGTGGGCCATTGAGGTACCAATGACATGGGTACGTTCAGGGAGGATTTACTGCACTACCAGTTCCGGGAGTTAAGACAGAAATTAAAAGACAGGACCTCCAGCATTTGCTGCCCGTGCTACGTGTTTATGAGGCCACAACCAGGAAGAATATACAGATCGACAGGTTCTCAGACTCTGCTTTTATATCCCCGTCGTTTGGAAATGGATGCTAACGTATAGTTCTCAGTAATATTGACTGTAATGTCAACTGTTAAGGCTAATAAAATGGCTTACCTGTAGTGTTGTAATCAAATGGCTTCTCTGTAATATTATCTGATGAGATAATGGTTTATGTAGCTGCGATGCTTGGTTTACAACTGCAGATAACGGGGAACTAACCAATGAGGGACCTGTTATGCTAACTTGCCTGGCGGGAACCGAGAGAGAGTTCGCGGTCTTTTCGGTGAGGCGAGTGAAGAGGAAGGACGAGTGCGGGAGCGTTCGGCGATCCCAGGACGGTGGATACCGGAATTCGTTAGTTCGGAGATTGTCGGAGGTTCGGAAGTCATTTATCGGCGAACGTGGGAGGCGTGATCCTTTGATTTATTGGTTTCTACTAACCACACCACCAAATAAGAGTTATTATGTGTAATCGTAGTGTAGTCTCTGATATTTTACGTTGTGGGCTTGCACCGGAGTGCACTGCACAGCTTCTACGCAAACATCAGTACACAGTTTGGCATGGACTAATGCTGTTTCCCCAAGATGAACGTCGGCTGAGAGAGCCGTGTGTTACACTGACATTGCATTTGGCTTCCTCAGCATTCTGCAAATTTTCCTGTATGGAATCTTCCCAAAAGTCTCGACACCCCTGCTTGTTTCAATGTTCTCCTCATTGTTAAAATAGCCCCGGCCTCTGCAGAGAGTATACAGTTTATTATATGGCGAAGGAGTTGTATTTATATACCAGTCCACTGAAAATAGATTGGGATACGTATCTGTCTTCCTCACCACAGACTCTGTCTACAGATAGTCCTTTGGCTCGGCAACTCCGATTTTTCAATTCAGCTGTTTTTTTTTTCCCCATTTTTGAAATAATCCAGGCCTATATTCACTGTGCCAGCATCTAAGACTAGGCACTTCCCTGCATTACGTTCCTGCTGCCAATTATTTCTTGACTGTCCAGCCTGACTTACTGCTTCTGCAAGAAGCGTACATCATCAACTCTATCTGTCCTTCCATCTAATTTCGTATGATCGCTAAACCCTGCCAAAAAGCTAAAACAAAAAAAAAAATCTTTCACCCGAATCATGACGCAAAACGCGATAAGAAGCGGTCCCAACACCGATTGCTACGGAACTCCACTGATCACCGGAGTCCAATCAGAAAGTGATTTTCGCAGCAATGTTTACGGACATCTCCGGAAGGCCATAATAATAAGCACCAACAAGATAGTCTGAATGTTCCGAGCAGATGAGAAATGAGCGTGATTGGTCGTGTCCGGACATGAGGTTTCACCAGATGATTGGAAACAGAAAGGACGCAGCAACTTACTTTAAATACAATAATCAGATTCCTACAAATTTTCTGTCGATCGATCAGTGATTACAAACAGGAGAATACATCACAACCGTCCGGGTAAAAACAACACAGGGTAGACAAAGATCAGCAAATTATTCAATAGATAAAGCCATTACGAACTCAGATAACATATCAATGCTTGGTATATGCCAACATATGCTGAATTAAAAGAGGAAAGTGACAGAGGATGGAACATGAGCAGGGTTAATATTGTGCCAAAAGTAATATTTACAACGACTATCCTCCAAGTCATCACAGAACCCAAAACATTAAACATCTCTTGAATACTCCAAACTCCAAGTCATTTATCAATAAGGGTGTTTGTTTCAGGTTGTTTCACTGTAGCGGTGAGTGAAGCTCGCCATTCCTGTTCATGAACCTGATGTTTGTGATGTCACAACTGCTCCTAAACTTGAATTCAGCATGTGCTTTACAGTGATATTCTGGTGCTGCTGGAACTTACTTCCCGCTAATCTATTTAATACTGTGTTCTATCACTGTGTTGTTTTAATCTAACGGTTTGTTTCATTGTCTGAGAGGAAGCCAAGCAGAGGTTAATTGTACATATGTATAATGACAATAAAAGTCATTCAATTCAGTTCAATGAACCCCGTTTAGAAGAAAAAAAAGAACAGGATAAGAAGCGGTCCCAACACCGGTTCCTACGGAACTCCAGTCATCACCGGAGTCCAATCAGAAAATGACTTCCGCAGTAATGTTTATGGACATATCCGGAGGCCATAATAATAAATACCAACAATAAATTCTGAAAGTTCCGAGCAGAAGAGAAATGAGCGTGATTGGTCGTGTCTGGACATGAGGTATCGATAGATGCTGAGAAACAGAAAAGACACAGTAACTTAATTTAAATACAATAATCAGATTCCTACAAATTATCTGACAACTGATCAGTGATTCCTGACAGGAGAATAGATCATAACCGTCCGGATAATAACAACAGATGCTAGACAAAGAACAGCAAATTATTCAATAAATAAAGCCATTACGAACTCAAATAACATACAGAAATCAATGCTTGGAATATGCAAACATATGCTGAATTAAAAGGGGAAAGTGGCAGAGGATGGCACATGGGCAGGGTTAATAATGTCCCAAAGCTAATATTTACAACGACTATCCTACCAGTCATTACAGAACCTCATTAAACAATAGACATACAAATAAAATATGTTTGAAAATCTCCAGAACGCTAAAACATTAAACATCTCTTGAATACTCCAAGCTCCAAGTCATTTATCAATAAGGGTGTTTGTTTCAGGTTGTTTCACTGTAGGGGTGAGTGAAGCTCGCCATTCCTGTTCATGAACCTGATGCTTGTGATGTCACAACTGCTCCTAAACCTGAATTCAGCATGTGCTTTACAGTGATATTCTGGTGCTGCTGCAAATTATTTTCCGCTAATCTATTTCCGCTAATCTGTTCCGCTAATCTATAACAGTGATACTGTTTTTGTATCACTCTGTTGTTTTTAATCTAACGCTTTGATTCATTGTCTGACAGGAAGCCAAGCAGAGTTTCATTGTACATATGTATAATGGCAATAAAAGTCATTCAAATCAACTCAATGAAATCCCCGTTTAAAAGAAAAAAAAGAACAGGCCAAGAATTCAGCAACGTCCCGCTGAGCTGCACCCTTACTTCTTTCAGTCCTGAAAGGACAGGGAAATTAGTCAGGAACCCTTTCACTTCCCAGTACTTAAACCATCCTTTTAGTTCATAACCAGTGGCTCATCAGTGACTTCGCTTATTACCACGATGCAGATACTTCTTCCTGGTAATTGGCAATCGGTTCAACAGTGTCGAGACAGAGTGAAACAGTGTGAATATCCTCTCTCTCTCTCTCTCTCTCTCTCCCTCTCTCTCTCTCTCTCTCTCTCTCTCTCTCTCTCTCTCTCTCTCTCTCTCTCTCTCTCTCTCTCTCTCTCTCTCTCTCTCACACTCTCTCTCTCTCTCTCTCTCTCTCTCTCTCTCTCTCTCTCTCTCACTCTCTCTCTCTCTTTCCCCGACTCACTCCCCCCCCCCGCCTTCTCTATTTTGTAGGCCACTCAGCCAGGAAATAAAGTAATAAAGTTTTCTAAAGATATTGTTCACAGAAAATAAATCTAAATGTAAATGCTGGGTTATACCGTTGGAATATAACCGCTGAAATCGATTGAAATCTGTCTACATGTCGTTATGTTGAAAGCAGAGGTTGGATGGTCCTTATGTTATAGCAAAGAGGTTGACCATCCATTGATTACAGAATGTTTCAATAGTTACGGGTAGAGGGCAAGAGAATGTGGTTAAGAAGGAATAATATATCTGTCATGAAGCCAGGAAAAACTTCCAGTGAGCGTCATTTCAATCCGAAAACGTCTTGTTAAAGAGAGAGCCCAGAAGAGAGTGGTCTTCTTACTCTTTCCGGCTGAACGCCTCAATGCTTCCCGTCTGTCATCGATTCTGTCATTGTTATTATTCTATTTAGAGTTTATTGAGTATCCCAGCACGGAAATTAATCTCGTGGTATATAGAAACGTATATGCACGGACGATCCCCCCACCCTAAACCCCCGGGTTTCCTTCGCTGCTTAAGTCCGGATAAAGTATTCTCCGTTCCTCCCAAACAAGTCTGATTGAGATGGCTCGATTCCAAAACAAACCTCGTCGGTTTTGCTGCTGTAAAATTTGCAACCCTGTTTCAAATGAGTGCCATGTAATCACAGACAGCATCCGATTAAAGTGATTATATTTATGAATCTTAACTAAGTGCTTAGTAAAGAGGAACAAAATAGCAAAGTCCATTCTAATTAACAGTTAAATATATGCACAAGTTGGAGCTAATCTTGAACTTCCTTGGCACTCGCTGCTGGTCCCACGGTCACAGTGAAAGCACACAAGACCTTACGAACGGCGCTAGAAATCCATCTCGAACAAACGGCTCTCACATCGGATTAAATTCAACGATCTGTTCTTCCGGCGTCTTCATTCCTCTTCTCCTGCCGCGCCAACAATAAAAGAAAAACAAGACCAAACTTGTTGTCCCCGGCCAAAAAGCTCCCCCGAAATCCAGCATACCAATTCGACAGCGCGCACTCGTTATCTTCAACAGTAACTCAGACAGGCTGACAGCACAACGGACTGCTCTGACCGCTCTGCTGAATGAAATACCTAAAACATGCCGGTAAATGTATGAGCATTGGCATTACATTGATAATTCTTCGAATTCTGAACTTGGAACAGAGTCACACACAAGATGCTGGGGAAACCCATCAGTCAGCATCTCTTGGCATAAATAAGCGCTCGACTTCGCGGGCCGAGCGCATTCATTCGGACTTGACAGCTGCAATCCACGTGTTCTTTCTATATAGTTTCGATCAGTTCCCTCTCATCACCGGCATTTGCAACTAATCAACGTGGTACTAAGCGTAAGCAAAAACTGATTTTAAAAATGTCCGTAACTCTCACGGATTTCAGTCCACAGGAACAAGTCCATAGTAAATAGGAACAGAATTAGGCCCATCGTGTCTGCTCAGTCACGGCTGAACAGTTACTTCACTCCACGCCGCCAGTCTCCGGCCTTCTCCCCGTAACGCTTAATACTGTGTCCAATCAACAACCAATAAATCTCTGCCTTAACTAAACCGAAGGGCATGGTATCCGCTGTAAATGCAAACAAATTCCCCAAATTCCCCACCCTCTGGCGAAAGAAAATTCACTGCCTCGCTGTTTTTAATGGACGCCTCTGTATTCTGAGCCTCTGCCCTCTTGACCGAGACACCCCAACCCTGGGAAGCATCCTTTCCACATCCACTCTGCCTCGGCTTTTCAAAATGCGAAACTTTGAAAGGTGATCCCACCTCATCCTTCTGAAGTTCCGGCAAGTACAGGCCCAGAGCACACAAACAGCACAAATATGCTAACCCTTCCATCGCTGGGATCGTGCTTGTGTTTTCTCGGGGCCCTCTCCAATGCCAGAAAATCTTTTGTTAGACGAGGATCCGAAAACTGTTCACAATCCTCGCGCTGAGGCGTCAGCACTGTCTCGTGAAGCTTCAGCATCGCATCACTGTTCCTATATACTAGACCTCTTGAAATGAATGTTGATATTAAAGTTTCCTGCCTTACCTCCAAGTTCACTTGCATTTTAACCCTTCAGGTGCTGGCAACAAGGTCTCCAAATTCCCATTGCACCGTAATTTAGTGGATTTTAAACACGATTAGAAAAAAAAATCTGCAAATATATTTCCACTAGCAAAGTGCATCGTCATGCACTTACCAACACTGTATTTTTCTCTTGTCACTTTCTTGCCAATTCTCCTAATCTGACCGAGGTTCTCTGCCAGCTTCGTCTTTCCTCAGCATTACCTGCTTGGACCATCTGCAAACTTGGCAACGAATTAATCTACTCCATATAATCTACGCTATCGTTGATATCGAGATTAAAAACAATGGTGGTCCATGCACCGACACGTTCGGAACACCAGCCGTCACCGGTAGCCAACCAGAAACTGATCATTTTTTTTTCTGCTCGCTTGCTCGTCCCGTTGTTTCTTGTAAGACCATCGACTCTTAATTTGGTAAGCAGCCTCATGTGTGGCACCTTGTAAAATGATTTCCTTTTTTCAAATTCCAAATTGACAACATCAACTATGCCTGCTTTATCTATCTTGCTCGTAGTTTCCTCAAGGAAATCTAGCAGGTTGGTCAGGCAGGATTTAAACAATTTTCTGAGATAGGTGAGTCCCTTGGGCATGATGATAGCTGCGAAGGACACTGACAGAGACAGCAGAGGAACGTGCTTTCTCCTCCCTCGTTCTCTGTCAACTTATCCTTAACAACTGAATCCAAAATCTTCCAACCACGAAGGTCACGCTATCCCGTGTTTTACACCCTCTCTGCTGTCTTCCTCGTTTCCTAAAGAGTGAAGTGGCATTTGCAATTATTCTGACCTCTGGCACCATGCGAGAACCCAATGGTTCTAGTAAGATCATTGTCAATGCTTCCACAATCTCTACCGCTCACTCTTTAAGAACCCTAATGTGGAGTTCGTTTGGCCCGGGTGACTTATGTACTCTTTCGTCTTTCAGCTTTTTGAGCACCTTCTCTCTTGTAAGAATAACTGCACCCATTTCTGTTCCTTCACACACTACACCAACAGACAAACGGCTAGTATCTTCCATAGTGACGACTGATGGAAAATACTCATGACTTTTATCTGCCATCTGCTGGTGCTCTGCTTTAGACCTTCCAATTCCTCCGATACAACGTGTAGCTTGGGATATTCATATCAGAAATGCGACCATACTACAGCCACGATTCAGTGATGGCCGCAACATCCTACAATCTCACAGTCCGCAACGGTGACGTAGCTTTGCCTGTGTTAATTACGGTAAGGAAGTATGTGTGTGAGACTGGATTTCTGTGCTCGGTGTCAGATGTTGGAGGACATATCTGGACCGCTGTGTGGAGCTGCAGCTCGATAACTTTCGTAAGATCATGTAGAGCGAGGAGCCGACAGAAAGTGTCCGTCACACTGGGGCTACAGAAGACAGACAAGTGGGTCATAGTCAGGAGAGGGAAAGGGAAGACTAAGGTACTAGAGAATGCTCCTATTATGGTACCTGTTGTCAATAAGTACTCCTGCTTGAGTACTGGTGGGGTGGGGGACAGACAGGAAGTTGAGAAGCAGGGCTGCGAAGGTAATAATCTCGGAATTATTGCCTGAGCTGCGCGATAGTGAGTGTAGGAATAGAAAGAGGCGCAGGTTAAATGTGTGGCTAAGGGACTGGTGCAAGGGACGGGGATTCAAATTTCTTGGTCATTGGAACCTCTTTTGGGGCAGTTGTTGACTGTACAAAGGGGCGAGTCAAGATTGAATCACAAGGGGACCAATATCCTGGTGGGGCGGTTTGCTCAGGCTACTGGGGAGAGTTTCATCTAGAACTGTGGGCCGTCCGAACCGAACTGAAGAGACTGGAGAAGATGAGTTTGCCTCACAAATAGTGAAAGCTTATAGACAGTGCGAGAGGGAGGATAGGCTGGTGATAGGGAAGGGACGCGCTCAGACTGACGGTTTGAGATCTGTCTATTGTAACAGAAGGAGTACAGTGAACAAAGCGGATGAGCATAGAGCGTGGATCAGTTCGTGGAGCTATCATGTGGTGGCCATTACAGGGACATGAATGGCTCAGGGACACGGAAGGAACAAAACAGGAGGTGGCGTGGCACTGTTGATCAAAGCGATTATCACGGCTGCCGAAATGCTGGACGTCATGCTGCAATTGTCTACGGAGTCTCTGTGGGTGGAGCTTCGTTACATTAATGGTCAATAATTTCACTGGGTGTTTTTATGCGCCGCCCAATGGTCACAGGGATATCGAGGCGCAAATAGGGGAAGAACTACTGGATAGATGAAATCATAGCAGAGTTGTCCTAAAGTGTCGTAATTTTTCAAATATTGATTGTTTTCTCCCTAGAACAAGAGTTCAGTTTTGTGTGTTCTTGGCAAAATACGTAGATGAGCCTACAAGACACTGTACTTGATTTGGAATTGTGAAATGAATCTGGTCTGGTGTCAGATCTCCCGGTGGGAGAGCATTTTGTAGATAGCGAGCAATCTCTGTCTCCACAACGATAGCATTGGAGCGTGCTAGGAACAGACAACTTGAAAAACGTTTATTTGGAGTAATATTAATTCTGAGGCTATCTTGACGGAAATTGTAAGTCTTAAATTGGGGACGGATTTTCTCACGGAAATGTACGGAATAAATGTAACAAATGTTTAGCGTATATCTGTGTGAAGTTCTGTATAGGTACGTTGCAATGAGTCAGAAAAGTCGTGATAGTGTACAGGATCCGTGGTGTACATAGGCTGTAATAAATCTAGTCAAGTAGGAAAGAAAAAACTTACAAATGGTTCAGAGATCTAGGTGATTTGGGAAATCTAGAAGACTAGAAGGCAAAGAGGATGGAGCTTAAGATGGAAATTAGGAGGACAAAAACGGGGCATGTGAAGCCCCTGCCGGGCAGGATGAAGGAAAACCCCAATGTATTCCATGAGCATGTGAAGAGCAAATGGATTAGCGAAAAAGAATAGGAACTATCACGTGTGACAGTGGAACAGTGTGTATGGGACTGGGAAAAAGCAGAGGTACCTAAAGAATTATTATATTCAGTATTCACTATCGGAAAGGATTTTGGCGGTTGTGGTGATAACTTGCAGCAATCCGAAAATGTTGCGCATGCAGACATTAAGAAAGAGGATGTTCTGGAGCTTTTTGAAGCATAAAGTTCTATAAGTCGCGAGGAGCGGATGAGGTGTACGCCAGGCTACTGTGGCAAGCGGGGAAGGAGATTCCGAGCCTCTGGCGATGATCTTTGCATCATCAATGGGGACGGGAGAGGTTCGGCTGGAATAGAGGGTTACGAATGTTGCTCCTTTATTCAAGAAAGGGAGTAGAGTTAGCCCAGGAAATTAAAGGTCACTGAGTCTTAGCTCTCTGGTTGGTCAGTTGATTTAGTGGATCCTGAGAAGAAGCATTTAGGATCATTTGGAGAGTTATAACATGATTAGGAATAGTCAGCATGTCTTTGTTAAGGGCAGGTCGTGCCCGACGAGTCTGATTGTTTTTTTTTCAGGATGTGACTAAACATTTAGAAGGAGAATAGGGCTTTTCTACTCGAGCGAAGCAGGGTGAGAGTTGACATTGTAGAGCTGTATAAGATGATGAGAGGCATTGATAATATGGAGAGTCAGTGGCTTTATCCCGGGTTGAAATGGCTATAATGGGAGCGCCTGCTTTAAGCTGCTGGAAGGAGGTACAGAGGAGACGTCAGGTTACGTTGTCCACACAGAGATCGGTGAGTGAGTGGAATGGGCTGCCGGTGACGGCGGTGAAGGCGGATACGATAGGGTCTTTTAAGAGACTGCTGGATAGGCAGATGCAGCTTCAAAATAGAGGCCTATCGGTAAGACTAAGTAATTAATAAAGTAAGTAAATGCTCGGCACAGCAATTGTGGTCCGAAGTTCCTGTAATGTGCAGTAGATTTTCAATGCTTCTATAATCGTTAGCTAATATTTTCTGTTCAAATGAGCATATCTTTCCATTTTCCTCAGAGATACGTGTCTGTCTCGGCTTCTCGTAAAGGCCACTTATCCTTATGCGTCGAACACCACAACATGAAGTGCATCCCATGTACCCATTACTCTCTGCGTAAACGTCTTGCTCTTTAGAGTGAATTGGAAGCTACCGCGTGAAAACTGTCCCGCACTTTGTGTATATTTGTAAATAAATGTTTTTTTTGTGTCATCTGCAAGATTATTAATCATCCTCTTTTCAGACATCCGATTCAGTTCTATATATCACAAACCCCAGAAGGACTCACTGTCGGACATTAACTATGGACTCTACCTTATGAGTTGTGATTAAAATGCGATCCCTGGCTTCCAACATAAAATCACTGCGTCACAGTCTGCCATCTGCTGGCGGCAGACAAACCTACGTTAGAACTTCACAATAGGTGACGGTGAATCAAAATCGTGGAAAAAAAACATCTACGATTTCTTCCCTGCCGTCCATTACCGCGGTATGAAATTTTTATTCTTGCCGGTGAGTGAATCAGACAGCCCAGTCACTGAATTACCTGTCCACGACCAGATGTTTCGACTATTATATACCCCCTGGGTTCATATTTCTTTGGACTGTCACTTTAAAACGCCGGGAGAAAGAGACTGACTTCAGATGAGTATCTGAAGTCAGTCTCTTTCTCCCGGCGTGGATTACTGCTGACTATGAAAATTCCTCTGTTGCTGTGATGTGAGAGAAACGATATTAGATGAACAATGAATGTTCTCTTACTTTTTTTTATTCTGCGGCTTGTTTTAGAATACACAAGGACACAAAGACACACAGTCAGAGTCAAGATGGATTCGATCAATGGAAGACACCAGTGAGTCGGCCGCTGCTTTAAAATTTCAGTCGCCGAAATGGGTGATTTGAGCTCGATCCAGTGTATTGCTGAATGACTCTCACAAGTTGTTGCAACTAGTTTAAGTTTACGGAGAGGAGGGGAGGGGAAAGTTTGAAACAGAAGAAACCTCGTTACAAAGAGATCTCTGATTGGACTCTGTGTTCCAGTAGCCTGTGAGGGTGAGTTTATTTTCATTCGGATACGAAAGTGTTGTTGCCAAAGAGGTAATCAGCTTGAGTGGGTTCACCAGTGAGGGGAAAAGCTTTGTGAATACCACGTGTGTGTTTACCCCTTGTCTGGGTCTAGTAGTTCACTGAGGAATGACATCCCTGTGGCAAAGCACTGCTGGAGTTTTTTCGTAGGTCGTGGAACTGGATAAGTGGTAATCACGTTGTGTGTGATTGGGGTAACCTTGTGGAATTTACCGGTGTGTCGACTATTGCCTGTGTGGTGGTTCACTTGACGATGCTCCCCCTTGTGATAAGCTGCTGTTAGTGATGTTTCGTGTAAATATTCAGAGGACAACGGGAAGATCGACGGCACCTCCTTGTTTGGATGAAAAACATCGCTCTTTCACTTCAAATTTGAGCTAAACAAAAAATTCTTACATACCATCGTAAGAATGCAATTCCTGCCGGCTGAGCTTGAATGGGTTTGGTAACTTTATATTTTACACACCTATATATGCATAACCCTTGGCTTCCCCGGTTTAAGTTACTATATTACGTAGTTACGAATAAAATAGTGATTGTTAACAACAAAACCAGACTCCGGTTGTGTTCTATTGTTGCTGAAACTTTTACAGTGTTGTGTTCTCGTAGGAGGTACGTTCCCCAGGGTTGCGTGCACGTTAGAGGTATTTTTCCACTGTTGCCGGTGCGTAACACGACCAAGCTGAACAGTCTTCTAATACTTCAGCAGAAACCATCATTTGCTCACTCCATTTTCTCTATATTCTTTAAAAACAGTTCCTATTCTCGAATTTCTCTTCCGTTCGAGACCGAACCGTCGTATTACTATACCAGTTGTCATTTCTCCTGCCACATTTCTAACTGGACTGTTACCAAGCTCCCTCAACATCGACAATTCCACCACTTTTGTGTCGTCTGCAAGAGTATTTTTCAGTCACGCCGACTTTCATCCAAGTCAAACGTCAGAACATTTCCAACAATTGTATCAAGTAGAATGGCTGCCACTCTCCGCTGCAAATGGATCGAACGAACTGACTCCCATAGCCGTCTGTGGCGAGGAATTCTCATATTCACTAGCCTCGGACGAAACAGATTTCTATCCACCTCTGTCCAAAGTGATGTCTTGTAAATCCTCATGTTCTAGTTTCAGACTAAACCACTACAGTAGCTATGCTGTCCACGTCCACGAAATGTCGGCGTTTCAATATTCGATGGGTTTCAGTGCGATTCCCTTCATTCACCTGAACCTTTCAGGTACATTATAGTCACTAATATTTAATAATGGATCCGATTATCTCCTTAGTAGATACATCGATTCCATGTCCATTTCTGCGCCTGGAAATGATATCGATTAAAATAGTTGTTTTTAGAGAATATTTCATTCAGAATCTGTGTTAATAATCTTGATTCCCCTCCACACAGTGAACGTGGTGACAATCTTCATCCTGTCGCGGCGGCAGTGCGATCTCTCCAAAGGCGTCACAAGGTACCTGGTTACCATGGTAGCAGCGGAACTGCTAGTCTTTCCCTTCGAACTGGTTTTGAGAAAGATTCCGATTATGTACTACTGGAGTTTTTGTGTTCCCGTGTGTAATATTCACGCCGTCATAATCTACGCTGCCACAGACTGTTCTGTCTGGTTCACCGTCGCTTTCACCTTTGATCGATGAGTGACCGTTTGTTTTCCGCAGCTGAAACTAAATTACTGCTCCGGGAGAGCGGCGGCTCTGGTTCTGGGGACAGCGTCTGGGCTGAGCTGCTTAAAGAACATTTTCTGGTACTTTATGCTCGTTGGGAAATATTCGACTTTAATTATGTCCTTGCACTGCCTGGATAGTGGCCGTTTGTTTTCCGCACTTCAGTTGGTAACATTGCAAGCGATTCATTTTTTCCTCACCCCAACATTCCCCTTTGTTCTGATTCTCCTGTTCTACTGTTTAACCATTATGCATGTCTTAGTGGCCAGCCGACCCGGAGATGAAGAACAGCAGACAATCCCTGCTGTTACTGCTGGTGATGTCGGGGAATCTCTTCCTGCTGTGGGCGCTGCTGACGGTGTATTCCGTCTGGGATCTCCTGTATATTTGTTTTAAAGCAGAACCCCCCGAATACTCTGCTGGAACTGGGCTACATTTCTCAGCTGCTGAGATGCCGCACAAACACGGCCCTTCATGCCGTGGCCCAGACCAAGTTCAGGCTACAGTTCAAAAAGACGGAGAAATCTCCCTTGCAGCGGATTTCTTTGGAGATCTGTCGGACCCCTGGAGATTAAGTTAATAACTCGCACTCGTAAATGGCTCATTCAATCGTTCGACCCTAGTATCAATCCCCATAGCAAAGCATCTTGGAAATTAAAGAAATTCCAGCACTCCCTCCACCTGGCCCTAACTGGACAGAAAAGACACGTACTTTCAAATGCTGCTCAGAGACTTCAGGTCAGCATTCAACACAATCCTCCTTCAGAAAATGATTTTAAATCGGAACCTACTGAGCCTGAACACCTCCTTCTGCAACTGTATTATAGACTTATAGACTTCGTGTCTGGGAGTCGGAATCGGACGCAGCATCTCCAATACTATTACACTGAGCAAGAAGGCCCCACAAGGCTGTGTTCTCAGCCCACTGCTGTTCACTCTGCTGACCCACGGCGGTGCTGCAACACACAGATCGAACCACATCTTCAAGTTCGTCGACGACCCGACGGTGGTGGGTCTCATCAGCAACAACGACGATTCAGTGTATAGAGAAGGAGGTGCAGCGGAAAACGGGCGAATGCAGACCGAACATCCTGAACAATACAAATGAGAAGGCTGTTAACTTCAGGAGAGCATGGACAGACCACTCTCTGTTGAACATCGACGGCTCCTCGGCAGAGATCGTTAAAAGCACCAAATTTATTGGTGTTCAATTGGCGGAGAATCTTACCTGGTCCCTCAACATAGAAAAAAAAACTAAAAAACGCACAACAGCGTCTCTACTTTCTGCGAAGGCTGAGGCAAGTCCATCTTCCACCCCCATCCGCATCACATTCTACAGGGGTTGTACTGAGAACATCCTGAGCAGCTGCATCACTGCCGGTTTCGGAAATTGCACCATCTCGGATCGTAAGACACTGCAGCAGACAATGAGGTCAGCTCAGAATATCATCGGGGTCTCTTTTCCCACCATTACAGACAATTGCAACACGCGCTGCACCCGCAAAGGAAACAACATTATTCCCCACGCACCTCCCATACAAACTCTTCTCCCTCCTGTCATCTGGCAAAAGGCACCGAAGCATTCGGGCTGTCACGACCAGAGTGCGTAACAGTTTCTACTCCAAAGCCATCAGACTCTTTAATACCCAGAGTCTGGACTGACACCACTTCCTGCTCTCTACTGTGCCTATTGTCCTGTATTTTATTTACTGTACTACTTGCATTTTTTGTTCACTTTATGAAGTCCTGGGAGGGTTTGTAGTCTAGAATAGTTTTTTTTTGTGCTGTTTAACATAGTTCATTGGAGTTCATTGTTTCATGTAGACCAATGGTATGAAAAACGTTTGGTTTTTACTGTGGACTGTACCAGGAGTTATGGTCGAAATGACAATAAAAACTGACTTGACTTTGCTTGACTTGACTTAACCTTTAGTGGTGATCCTATCTGTCGAATAGTATATTCGGTATGTGTGGCAGGTGATTGCAGGGGAAAGGGCACATGATTTCTATTTATTTACTGATTCCCTCGTAGCTTGGGCTTTCTCCTTCTCCGGTTGATTATCCGCCGTTCCACTAATTTCCCGCCTGTGCCTATAAACCGTGATTACCTCGGCGTACTCCTGATTCCTCCCACAGATCAAACACCTATATGTTGATAGTTTAATTGGTCATTGTAAATTGTCCCATTAGCAGGATCTCCCGGACCGTGAAACATTGCGCCAGCCAGGGCACGACCGTTAGGATTACACTGTAAGTAAGACTGTTGAGAAGGACCTGCTCCGGTAGGGTGAGACATAAGACCGATTTGCATTGGATGGCATAGCTTCAATAAAGAGTACAGTGAACAGTTGTGGAGGGCACCAATTCTGCATGTGAGAATTGTTGGAAATGTTCTGGCGTTTAACCTGGATGAAAATGGGCGGGACGCATACACACTCTTGCAGACGACACAAACGCGATGGAGATCTGGATGTTGAGTGATCTTGGTAAAAGTCCAGTTAGAAATCTGGCCGGAGAAATTATTAATCTGTGTTAGAAATGCGACAGTTCGGTCTCGAGCCATAGAAAAATACGAGAAAAGGAAATATTTTTAGGAATATAGAGAAAATGAAGAGAACGAAGTTTGGTTTATTAAAAGAATGAGGTCATAACAGAATGTTCAGCTTTGTCTCGTTACGTACACGCAACCCTGGGGAAGGTACCTCTTATGTGCACGAAACGCTGTAAAAGTTTCAGCAGCAATAGAACACGCCTGGTTTCTGGTTTTGCTGTTAACAATCATTATTTTATTACTAACTACGTAAACCAGGTAAACCAAGTGTTGTCAGTATTTTGCATCTATGTGTGTGTAAAAACATAAAGTTCCCAAAGTTATTCAAGCTCGGATGGCAAGCGTTACCGTCTAAAGATGGAATGTAAGAAATTTCTGTTCAGTTCAAATGTACAGAATTTGAAGTGAGACAGTTATTTGTAACCCAAACAAACAGATGTTGTCGGTCTTCCCGTTGTCCTTGGAATCCTCACACGAAACATCACTAAACAGAAGCTTAACACAAGGGCGAGGGGCATCGTTAACCGAACCACCACCCAGGCAAGGATAGACACACCGGTAGCTTCAACAAGGTTACCCCAATCACACACAGCGTGATTGCCACTTACCCAGTTCCACGATCTGCGAAATAACTGCCAAAATGATTTGCCACAGGGGTGTTTTCAATAGAGAACGGACAATTAACCAATTAAGATATAGTGTTTGTGGTGTGGCAGGAAACAAGTGTACGCCGAGGAAACACGGGCGGTCACGCTGTAAAGGTAGCGGCAGGAAATGTGGACAACAGTCGATAATCAAACGGACAAAGAAAAATGCGAGACTACGAGGGACCCAGAGGCGTTGCGCATCGGCGTTTCGGAGGGTTACGTACCAATCAGTATCTCAGGAGGAATATTCCAGTGCCAGATGCTATTCCTGAAGGTTCAGCAGGAGAAAGCTCCGATGTATCCAGACCAACTGAAAATGTTTCTTCGGCAGCCATACTTCTGACAACATCTCACATTTCGTGCGGAATCTCAGTAAATAAGTAGTCAGCCGGAGCTATTAGCTCAGCAATTACCTTCCCTCAGAGTATTCCTTCTCTTAGATGGACTGCCTTCCCAGGATGACGAGCATCATCTGCCCGAAACACCCAATGTACTAAATGCAATTCGACAGACTGGGCCTTAACCGCACAAAGTGTCCAAGTATTTAATTTAATTCCCAGAAGGCACTGCGATTGCAGTTGCTGCTTGCGACCGAGGAACGACGATTGGATGAGTGGATTTTATGAGCGCGAGTTACTGAATTAGTCTCGAAGTGACAGACATATTTCAAAGCACCCCGGATGAAGAGGACATTTGCAGACTTTCCATGGTAACCAGATTTCCCGAAACTTTCAATGGCTGGAGCTCTTGCAACCAAAAGCTTTCGCGAGAGAAAAGAGACGGAGTACATCGGGCGTACATGAATAGGCTTTCGGACTGCACGGAATGCTGGCAAGGCATAAACGTTGTATTGCTACGGTGATGTCAAAGCTTCGCATGCATGTAACGGTAGAAACACACACTTGGTGGAAATGAAGTAGACATTACAGGGAACTCGTGAAGAACTTAAACTGGAAGGAGCGCAGTGGAGGCAGATTGGGAGCATGGCTCCGATCGTGGCCCAGCATGGAGTGGGGGAGGGCGGGAGCTAATCGGGCCGTCCACAGCCCCAATGGTATTGCACATGCGACTGGCGAAATGGGATTTTTTTGCGGCGGTATGGGAAAAGCTTCACCGAGGATTAATGCCGTCCGCACAACATCGAATGAACTTTGCCATCTGACGTAAGGGCGATTTGACTCTCTCCTTCAGCTGAACCCTGAACCTGGCCTGGATCACGGCGTAAAGGGCCGAGTTCGTGCAGCAGCTCAATATTTGCAGCATGTAGCCCAAATGCTGCAGAGAAAACGGGGGCATCCGGACAATGTAATACATCAGACCCTCCCATATGGAAAACACCGTCAACAGAGCCCACAGGAATATGAAATTCCCCGACATCACCAGCAGTAACAAGAGAGATTGCCTGCGGTTCTTCATCTCAGGGTCGGCGGGCGTCTCCCCATCGTGCGTCCCACGGAGTCCCCTCCGGACTCGGCTGGCCACTAAAACGTACCTGATGGTTAAACAGTTGAGCAGCAGAATGAAGGCAAAGGGGAATATTGGGGTGAGGATTGAATGTATCAGAAGAAATGCTGTCTCCATAGATAGGGAAAAAAGCGAAGAATGCAGACAGAGCAGGGGCGAAACAATCATCGAATATGACCCAGCGAGCAAAAAGTACCAGGGTAAGTTCTTTACGCAGCTCAGCAGAGTCACTGTCCCCAGAACCAGAGCCGCCGCTCTCCCGGTGCAGTATTTTCCTTTCAACTTCTGAAAACAAATGGCTACAAATCGATCAAAGGTGAAAGCGACAGTGAACCAGACAGAACAGTCCGTGGCGGCGTTTAACACGACGGCGTGGAATTTACACACGGGAACTCGTAACGACCAGATGACAACCTCCCACGGTATGTAAGTAATCGGAATCCTTCTCAATAAAAGATCAAAGAGAATGACCAGCTGATCCGCTGCTACCATGGCAACCAGGTACCTTGTGACGCCTTTGGAGAGACCGCACTTTCCCCGCGACAGTATGATGATTGTCACCATGTTAACTGTGTGGGTGAAATAAAGACCATGAACACACACTTGCATGGAAACTTACTCAGATTCAGAATTTTTTAATCGTTAGCTCTTTAGAGAAGAGATGCAGATTTTTTTCTGAAGAACAAGGCTGGTGAATGTGTGGAATTAATCGGTACAGATGGATATGATGGGCAGTTCATTGGAACCATTTGTGGTGGGGTTCATCGGCTCTTGATTCGTTGTGGCTTCAATTAATACGCGGAAAGGGCATCAGAATATGTCTGGAAGTGATGATAATTTAGCTATTATTGAATGGCGGCGAAGGCTCAGTCCTGGATTAGCCGAATTCCTGATGGGCTAAGCAGTGATATCATTCGATGGCTGGGATGTATTCTAATCTTTACGCCAGAAGAATCATTTGCAAAGTGTAAATTTTAAGCGGATAAAACTCTGCGCAGGAGTGCGACGTCGAGCAGTGAAGCGGGGAATATTTAAAAAAGGATTACTAGAGATTACCCCAGTGGCTGTACCCCTTGACAATAAGTACTCCTGTTTGAGTACTGCTGAA
This sequence comes from Hypanus sabinus, assembly GCF_030144855.1. Classification (NCBI taxonomy): domain Eukaryota; kingdom Metazoa; phylum Chordata; class Chondrichthyes; order Myliobatiformes; family Dasyatidae; genus Hypanus; species Hypanus sabinus. The sequence goes on along the minus strand of NW_026781855.1, from coordinate 102,897 downwards.
GGGGAGAGCCTACCTTGTGGAAGCAACAGTGGCCGTGCCTCCGGCACAGAGTCCGACCCTGTAGCTCAGAAGGATAAGGAAAGGAAGAGGAAGGGCAACGAAATGAACATGAAGGTAGTAGTAATAGGGGACTCGATCGTTAGGGGGTCATATAGGCCATTCTGTGTACGCGGTCAGGAGACTCGGATGGTAATTTGCCTCCCTGGAGCCCGGGTTCTGGATGTTTCTGATCATCTCCAAGATATCCTCAAGTGTGAGGGTGAGGGTCCAGAAGTCGTGGTACGTATAGGTGCCAATGACAAAGATAGGAAAAGGGAAGAGGTCATGAAAGGAGACTATAGGGAGTTAGGAAAGCCGTTGAGAAGAAGGACCGCAATGGTTGTAATCTCGGGTTACACTTGAATCCTCGGAGGACTAATATCCTTGCGGGGAAATTTGATAAGGCTACTGGGGAGACATTGAACTAGAATGGTTGGGGGTGGGAATCAATTTGAAGAGATTACGGGAGAGGACGTTAGTTCAGAAATAGAGAACGCTCGTCGAAAGTGTGTTAGGGATGTTAGGCTAGTGATGGAGAATGGGAGAGCTCAGACCAAAAATGTAGGAAGAAGGAAGAAAAAGATGATAACGTTGATGGAATCGGAAGAGATAAACAGAGAGGAAGAGGTGCACAGTTTCTTAAATGCATCTATATTAATGCTAGGAGCATCATTGTAAGAAAGTTGGATGAGCTTAGAGCATGGATTGATATCTGGAAATATGATGGTGTAGCTATTTGTGAAACATGGTTGCAGGAGGGGTGTGATTGGCATCAAAATATTCCTGGATTTCGTTGCTTCAGGAGTGATAGAATCGGAGTGGCAAGCGGAGGAGTTGTTGCATTGCTTGTCTGAGAAAATATTACTGAGGTGCTTTGGCTGGACAGAATAGATGGCTTATCTAGGGAGGCTCTTTGGGTGGAACTGAGCAATGGGAAAGTTGTAGTCCAAATTACAGGGGTGTATTATAAAACACTTAATTGGTGGCGAGAATTGGAGGAACAAATTTTTATGGAGATAGCAGATATTTGTCGTAAGTGCAAGGTTGTGATTGTGGACGACTTTGATTTTCCACAGAGACTGGGAAGCCCATTCTGTAAAAGGGCTGGATGGTCTGGAGTTTGTAAACTGAGTGCAGGATAGTTTTTTGCAGCAATACATTAAGGTACCGACTGGAGAAGGGACAGTTTTGGATCTTCTGTAAGGGAATGAGATAGGTCACGTGAGGGAGGTAGGTGCTGGGGAGCACTTCGAGTCCAGTGATCACAATACCATTAGTTTCAATATAATTATGGAGAAGAATAGGACTTGACTCAGGGTTGATTTTTGTTTTATTGGAGAAAGGCTAACTCTGAGGAGATACGAAAGGGTTTAGAAGGAGTGGATTGGGACAACTTGCTTTATGGAAAGGATGCAAGAAAGAAATTGAAGTCATTTAAACTTGAAATTTTTGAGAGTACAGAAACTTATTGTTCCTGTTAATTTGAAAGAAAGGGTTAAACGTTTCAGAGACCCATTGTTTTCAAGGGAAATTGGAAGATTGATTCGGAAGAAGAGGGAGATCTACAGTAAATATAGGCAGCATGGAGTAAATGAGGTGCTCAAGGAATACAAAGAACGTAAGAAGAATCTTAAGAAAGAAATTAGAAATGCTAAAATAAGATATAAGGTTGCTTTGGCAAGTAAGGTGAAAATAAATCCAAAGGGTTTCTACGGTTATATTAGAGCAAAAGGATAGTGAGGGATAAAATTGGTCCCTTAGGGAATCAGGGTGGACAGCTATGTGTGGATCCAAAAGAGACAGGGGCGACTTTGAACAGTTTCTTTTCATCGGTATTCACTAAGGACAAGGATACTGAATTGTGTAACTTAAAGGAAACAGGAAGGGTAGTTCTGGCAACTATGATGATTAAAGAAGAGGAAGTACCAGAGTTTCTAAAGAATGTAAAAGTGGATAAGTCTTCGGATCCTGACAGGACATTCCCTAGGACCCTGAGAGAAGTTAGTGTAGAAATAGCAATGGCTCTGACAGAAATATTTCAAATGTCATTAGAAACGAGGATGGGGCCAGAGGATTGGCGCATTGCTTATGTGGTTCCGTTGTTCACAAAAGGGATCAAAGAGTAAACCTAGCAATTATCGGCCTGTAGGTTTGACGTCAGAAGAAACGTTATGACTAATTATCTTGATAGACAGGGTCTGATTAGGAGCAGGTGACTAGTGGTGTGCTCAGGGATCTGTACATTGGATCATCGGGATCCAATATTGTTTGTCATATACATTATTGATCTGTGTGATGGGGTGATAAACTGGATTAGCAAGTATGCAGATGATGCTAAGATAGGTGGCGTTGTGGATCATGAAGTAGGTTTCCAAAGCTTGCAGAGAGATTTAGGCTAGTTAGAAGAGTGGACATAAACATGGCAGATGGAGTTTAATGCTGGTAAGTCTGAGGTGCTACGTTTTGTTAGGAATAATCAAAATATGACATATATGGTCAATGTTAGGGCATCGATGAATGCAGTAGAGCAGAGTGATCTTCGAATAACGGTGCATAGTTCCCTGAATGTGGATTCTCAGGTGTGTAGGATGATGAATAATGCTTTTGGTATGTTGGCCTTTATCAATCAGAGCATTGAGTATAGGCGTTGGGATGTTATGTTAAAATTCTACAAGGCATTGGTGAGGCCGAATTTGGGGTATTGTGTACAGTTCTGGTCACCGAACTATAGGAAAGATGTCATTAAATTAGATGGAGTACAGAGGAGATTTACTAGAATGTTACCTGGGTTTTAGCATCTACCTTATAGAGATTGTTTGAACAAGTTAGTTATTTATTCTTTAGAGCAGAGAAGGCTGAGGGGAATTTGATAGAGGTATTTAAATTTATGCAGGCAATGGACAGAGATGACGTAGATAGGCTTTTTACATTGAGATTAGGGGAGATTCAAACAAGAGGACAAAAGTTTGAATCTGAGTTGAGAGTTAAGGGAAAAAGATTAGGGGTAACACAAGGGGGAGTTCTTTACTCAGAGAGAGGTAGCTGTGTGGAACGAGCTTCCAGTAGAAGTGTTAGAGGCAGGTTCAGCTTTGTCATTTAATGTAAAATTGGATAGGTATATGGCCAGGAAAGGAATGAAGGGTTATGGGCTGAGTGCGCGTCGGTGGGACAAGGTGAGAGTAAGCGCTCGGCACGGGCCAGAAGGGTCGAGATGGCCTGTATCCGAGGTGTAATTGTTATATATTTAATAACGAACTGACTAATTTTCCAAGTGCCACGCTTACATAAATTCAACTCCCCTCAACTGCAAACATGAGGGAACATGAGAACATCGGAATATTAGCAATTGGAGTAGGAAAAGTCCATCTGTTCGGACTAGCATGCTACGGCAATGATGGTGACCATGGTTGATCTGATCGGGCTCATCGCCGCAAACATGCCTTTTCTTCACAGCCCTTAATCGTTCCACTATGCAAAACGATATGCCAGGCTGTTTATGTATATCAACTGCGGTCGCCTCCACTGATTGATTGAGCAGAGAATCCCACAGATTCCCCAACCGCTGGGAGAAGAAGCTCCCCGTCATCAGTGTCCTAAACTTACTCCCCAGAATCTTCAGGCTCTGTCCCTTACTTCGAGTCTCACCTACCAGTGATATCAACTTTCCTGCCACTACCTTATCTATCGCTTTCAAAACTTTATGTTTTTATCTGATCTCCTATAATACTTCTGGATTCCGACGAGTACAGGTCCGGGCGACTCAATTACTCGTCATAGTCGAACCACGATGTGCAATCGGCCGGTGAACCATCTACAAAGCCAGTTTATCATTACTGAAGTTCGGAGACCAGAAATGCACGGTAGTGCTGACGCATCCCCACCAGTACCTTGTGCAGATGCAGCAGAACATCGCTGCTCGAACATTCATTCCCTCTGGCTACAAAGGCGAACATCAGATTTGCTGCACCTGCAAACCAAACATTTTGTGTTTGAAGCAAAGTCCCTCCGCACAGCAGCATCCTGTAATTGTTTATCACTTGTTCTTCCACTTGTCCTTCCCAAGTGGATGACCTCGTAATTTCCAACTTTTTACTGCATCCACCAGACGCTAGTGTATTCGCGTATCCTATTTATATTCCTCTGCAGGCTCTCGGTTTCCTCGGCAGCCTTTGTGCGGCAATAGATCATGACAGTGATGATGCAAACGTGACCTCATTCTCCATAACAGATGAGGCCATTTATTTATTTATTTATTTATTTAATTCAGCGATGTGGCGCCTTCCACCAAACTTCCACAAAGTCGATTAATCCTGCCTTGACACAACTGGACTCATCTCTATGGGGCAGTAAAGATCAGAAGTCCTGGTCACCTCAGTAGAGGAGGGACGTGTAAGCTTAACAGGAAGCGCAGAAGGAATTCAGCAGAGATCTGACTGGATTGGTCAGCGTTCCCTATGATCAGAGTTTGTGTGCGCTCAGACTTGCTTCTCTTGGAGTGAATCTGTATGAAAGGTCAGTTGGTAGAAGTGTTTGAGAGGAGAAGATGCAGAGATAACGTTTGCCTGACCGACAATTAACCGGGATCCCGACAGCCCGAGCGCTGCGGAGATGCTGCTTGGCCTGCTGTGTTCCACCAGCATTTTGTGTGTGTTGTTGTTTGAATTTCCAGCATCTGTAGATTTCCTCGTATTTACCCATACATCTCCATTATTCTAAGTTCCATGTAACTCATGTTTCTCATGTTTGAGTACTGTTGGGGGGGGGAACAGCCTTCCTGCTGGAAGTGACAGTGGCCGAGTCTCCGGCACAGAGGACGGCCATATAACTCAGAAGGGTATGGATAGAAGAAAGAGGACCATAGTAATAGGGGACTCGATAGTCAGGGGATCAGACAGGCGGTTCTGTGGAGGTGATCGTGAGTCCCGGATGGTAATTTGACTCCCTGGTGCCAGGGTTCGGGACGTTTCTGATCGCGTCCAAGATATCCTGAAGTGGGAGGGTGAAGATCCAGAGGTCGTGGTACATGTAGGTACCAATGACGTAGGTAAGAAAGGGGAAGAGGTCCTGAAACGAGAGTATAGGGAGTTAGGAAGGCAGTTAAGAAGAAGGACCGCAAAGGTAGTAATCTCGGGATTACTGCCTGTGCCACGCGACAGTGAGAGTAGGAATGAAATTAGGTGGTGAATGGATGCGTGGTTGTGGGATTGGAGCAGGGGGCAGGGATTCAAGTTTCTGGATCATTGGGACCTCTTCTGGGGCAGGTGTGACGTGTTCAAGAAGGACGGGTTACACATGAATCCTGGGGGGACCAATATCCTAGCGGGGAGGTTTGCTAGGGCTACAGGGCAGACTTTAAACTAGTAAGATGGGGGTGTGGGCGGGAATCAATTTGAGGAAACCATAGGAGAGGAGGTTAGTTCACCAGTAGAGCAAGTAAATAGACAGTGTGTGAGGGAGGAAAGGCAGGTGATGGAGAAGGGATGCGCTCAGCCCGAAGATGTGGAGGAGAAGAATGAAAAGGATAATAAATTTGAATGCACTCTTAGGGATGAAAAGAGAGGAGGAGGTGGAGAGTATGTTAAATGTATCTATTTTAATGCTCGGAGCATAGTAAGAAAGGTGGATGAGCTTACAGCGTGGATTGATACCAGGAATTATGATATTGTAGCTATTAGTGAAACATGGTTGCATGAAGGGAGTGATTGGCAACTAAATATTACTGGATTTAGTTGCTTCAGGTGCGATAGAGTAGGAGGGGCCCGAGGAGGAGGTGTTGTATTGCTTGTCCCAGAAAATCTTATGGCGTTGCTTTGGAAGGATAGATTAGAGAGGTCCTCTAGGGAGGCTATTTGGGTGGAATTGAAGAATGGGAAGGGGGTAGCAACACTGATAGGAGTGTAATATAGGCCACCTAGGGGGGAGCGTGAGTTGGAAGAGAAAATGTGTTAGGAGACAGCAGATATTTGTAGTAAACACAAGGTGGTGATTGTGGGAGATTTTAATTTTCCACACGTCCACAGGGAAGCTCATTCTGTAAAAGGGCTGGATGGCTAGAGTTTGTGAAATGTGTGGATAGTTTTTTTGCAACAATACATAGAAGTACCGACTGGAGATGGGTTAGTGTTGGATCTCCTGTTAGGAAATGCGATAGGTCAGCTGAAAGATGTATGTGTTGGGGAGCACTTCGGGTCCAGTGATCACAATAGCATTAGCTTCAATATAATTATGGAGAAGGACAGGACAGGACCTAGAGCTGAGACTTTTGATTGGAGAAAGGCTAACTTTGAGGAGATGCGAAGGGATTTAGAGACAGTGTATTGGGTCAAGTTGTTTTTTAGGAAGGATGTAATGGAGAAATGGGGGTCATTTAAGGGTGAAATTATGAGGGTACAGAATCTTTATGTTCCTGTTAGGTTGAAAGGAAAGGTTAAAGGTTTGAAAGCACCATGGCTTTCAAAGGATATTAGAAATTTGGTTCGGAAAAAGAGGGATGTATACAGTAGATATAGGCAGCATGGAGTAAATGAATTGCTGGAGGAATATAAAGAATGTAAAATGAATCTTAAGAAAGAGAGTAGAAAAGCTGAAAGAAGATTGGAGGTTGGTTTGGCAAATAAGGTGAAAGTAAATCCGAAAGGATTATACAGTTATATGAAAAGCAAGATGATAGTGAGGGATAAAATTGGCCCCTTAGAGAATCAGAGTGGTCAGCTATGTGTGGAGCCGAGGGAGATAGGAGAGGTTCTGAACGATTTCTCCTTTTCGGTATTCACCAAGGAGAAGGATATTGAATTGTGTAAGGTGTGGGAAACAAATAGGAAAGTTATGGAACCTATGACAATTAAAGAGGTGGAAGTACTGGCGCTTTGAAGAAATTTAAACGTGGACAAATCTCCGGGTCCTGACAGGATATTCCCCAGGACCTTGAGGGAAGTTTGTGTAGAAACAGCAGGAGCTCTGACGGAGATCTTTAAGATGTCATTAGAAACGGGGATTGAGCCGGAGGATTGGCGTATTGCTCATGTGGTTCCATTGTTTAAAAAGGGTTCTAGAAGTAAGCCTAGCAATTATAGACCTGTCACTTTGACATCAGTGGTGGGTAAATTAATGGAAAGTATTCTTAGAGATAGTATTAACAATTATCTGGAGAGACAGGATCTGATTGGGAGTAGCCAGCATTGATTTGTGCGTGGAAGGTCATGATTGACAAACATTATTGATTTTTTTTTGAAGAAGTTACGAGGGTTGTTGACGAGGGTAAGGCAGTGGATGTAGTCTATATGGACTTCAGCAAAGCCTTTGACAAAGCTCCACATGGAAGGTTACTTAAGAAGGTTTAGTCATTAGGTATTCATGCTGGTGTAATAAAATGGATTCAACATTGGCTAGATGGGAGATGCCAGAGAGTAGTGGTGGATAATTGTTTATCGGGATGGAGGCCGGTTAACAGCGGGGTGCCTCAGGGATCTGTTTTGGGCCCAATGCTGTTTGTAATATACATAAATGATCTGGATGATGGGGTGGTAAATTGGATTAGTAAGTATGCCGATGATACTAAGATAGGAGGTGTTGTGGATAATGAGGTGGGTTTTCAAAGCTTGCAGGGAGATTTATGCCGGTTAGAGGAATGGGCTGAACGTCGGCAGATGGAGTTTAATGCTGAGAAGTGTGAGGTTCTACATTTTGGCAGGAATAATCCAAATAGAAAATACAGGGTAAATGGTAGGGCATTGAGGAATGCAGAGGCAACAGAGAGATCTAGGAATAACAGTGCATAGTTCCCTGAAGATGGAGTCTCATGTAGATAGGGTGGTGAAGAAGGCTTTTGGAACGCTGGGTACAGAAGTTGGAATGTAATGTTACAACTGTACAAGGCATTGGTAAGGCCAAATTTAGAATATTGTGTGCAGTTCTGGTCACCGAATTATAGGAAAGATATTAATAAATTAGAGAGAGTGCAGAGACGATTTAATAGGATGTTACCTTGGTATCAGCACTTAAGTTACAGAGAAAGGTTGAACAAGTTAGGTCTCTATTCATTGGAGCGTGGAAGGTTGAGGGGGTATTTGATCGAGGTATTTAAAATTTTGAGAGGGATAGATAGAGTTGACGTGAATAGGCTGTTTCCATTGAGAGCAGTGGAGATTCAAACGAGAGGACATGATTTGAGAGTTAGGGGGCAGAAGTTTAAGGGAAACACGAGGGGGTATTTCTTTACTCAGAGAGTGATAGCTGTGTGGAATGAGCTTCCTGTAGAAGTAGTAGAGGCAAGTTCAGTTGTGTCATTTAAGGTAAAATTGGATAGTTATATGGACATGAAAGGAGTGGAGGGTTATGGGCTGAGTGCGGGTAGGTCGGACTAGGTGAGATTAAGAGTTCGGCACGGAGTAGGAGGGCCGAGATGGCCTGTTTCCTTGCTGTGATTGTTATATGTTTATATATTTATCCAGGAGACTCTTAAAAGACCCTATCGGATCAACCTCCTCAACCGTCGCCAGCAGCCCATTTAAAGTTCTCAAAACTCTCTGCGTAAAAACGTGCTTCTGACATCTGTTCTAGACGACTCCAAGCACCTTAAAACTGTGCCCTCTCGTGCAAGCCATTTCCGCTCTGGGATAATAGCCTCTGACTATCCACATGATGAATGCCTGTCATCATCTTGCACACCCCTATCATGTCGTATATTACACCCCGTCGCTCTAATGTGTATAGACTCTGTTCACTCAAACTATTTTCATAAGGCATGTTCCCCAGTCCAGGCTATATCATTTGCAGCCTTTCTATGGTCTCCACCTGCTTCCTGTTGTGAGGCCACAGTACTCCTAGTGCTGTCTGACGAGGGTCTTATATAGCTGCAAAATTACATCTCGGCTCTGAAATTCAATCACTCCATTGATGAAGGCCAATTCAGCGTCTGCCTTCCTAACTGTAGGGTCAACCTCCGTAGCAGCTTCGAGAGTCCTATGCATTAGAACAGCAACGTCCCAAGATCACAGAACTTCATGCAGAACATGACGCGTCTGCAACCACACTTTAACTTCTGTGGGCAAGCCAGTTGTAGTCAACAAAGCAGTGAACTCTTTCATCCCATGTCTCTTTACTTTCTCAATAAGCCTTGCATGGAGCACCTTATCAAATGCATTCAACCGATATTTGCTGAAGCGATACCCATTTGAGAGACCTGCCTGGCGATTAGCGTGTCGTTTGAGGACAAATATGAAACAAAAGTTGGCTTATAATTTTTCAACGTTAATCAAGAGAAAGAGACTATACACTTACCAGGAACAGCTACAATGGCGAGTACAGGGTAGTAAACCAGTTGTAAATTCTTTAGCACTCGCTCGATTCGAAGATCCAAATCCCAGGAATAGTACTTCGCTATTCCCGCGGTATTCAGGGCTTGATTTCGCAGTTGATGATCTATTGCTGGGATACTCCAGGTACCGGTTCCCGATCCAGCCTCCGTCCTCTCTCTATCCAGATCCCGCTGGTCTCTGATCGAAGAGAGTAGCGGCACTCACTGAAACTGTCGTGGTCGTGGATACATATTTATAGAACAGGTAACGAGCAGCCCCAGCTCCGCGGTGACGTCGACAATCCCCACGGACACTCACTTAATTAAGTTCTACCGAGTGACAGGTGCATTTAACCCTTTATTTGCAGTCCTTCAGCGAAGCAATACATACGCAGACTGGAAGTGTATCCAATATTCCCAGCAAATGGCTGACACCGATGTCAGCCGAGTCTGTAAACAGACACAAAATTGAGACTCGCAGCCAGGCGCTGACATACAACAAGTCTGTAAATGAAGGTACACACAGCAAATGAATAAAATCAATACAGATAATATAAACAGATAAAATAATTATTGCATATATAGTTTCATCAGCAGGAAGATGGAAGGGTCAGCTGCAGAATCCATCGCCTGAATGGACCGTCAAGCAGGTGATCTCCAGGCTTCTGCTCGCCGAGGCGTCAGCTCAGGGAGGCTTCAGTCAAAGGAGGCAAAATAAAGAAAAAGCACTTGTTTAAGACTTTCTTTTTCCGTCCATTCATCATATCTGATCAGATGGAATGACTGAGATGCCAGGCAGGATAGATGCATGCTCCTCTTGCGGGATCTGGGAAGGCCTGGAGATCTCCAGTGGCCCTGATGATTACAACTGCGAGAGCTGCCTTCATCTGGAATTTCTAACAATCGGCGCTCAGTGTGTGGAGCTGGAACTGAACGAGCTCGGATCATTCGGGAGGCAGAAATGAGAGACAAGTCATAGCGGAAAATTTTACACCGAGGGCACAGCGGACAGGAGACTGTGTGACAGTCAGGAAAGCGAAACGGCTGAAGGGGCCAGGGCACAACTCCCATGTGGCAAATTCCTTCACATTTTGGATACCTTTGCAGAGTTTGGGCGGCGGGAGAATCACCTAAAAGTGTTCAGTCACAGTGTTCGGGTCTCAGGCACTCAGCTTGACTTTGTGAGTCTGAAGGGAAGTGGGTGGTGAGCGGTGTCTGTGTATGTGGCTTGGCGGGGGGATGGCGGCCAGGGCACTGCTCCCATGTGGAAATCTGAACTAGGTGTGTGAACAGCTCGAAATCGTGGTCCATTGTGTTACCAGTGACAGAGGTACGATGAGGGACGAAGTACTGCACTGCCATTTACGGGGGTTAAAAGCGAAGTTAAAAGGCAGGACCCTCCTGGATCTGTTGTCCATGCTACGTGCCTGTGAGGCCGGAAGCAGGAAGAGTATGCGGAATAATAGGTTGCTAAAGAGTTCTATTATATCCGTGAAGCCTGGAACTGGATTCTGAAGTAGGGTTCTCAGTAATATTAAGCGCAATGTTAACTGTTAAAGCTAATAAAACGGCTTTTTGCTAGTGTTATAATGAAATGGCTTCTCTGTAGTATTATCTGACGCGGTCTGTGGTTCTCAGCAGCTGCGATGATTTGGTTATAACAACAGATAACGGGGAACTAACCAATCTGAGACCTGTTATGGTTATTTGCATGTTGGGAACCGAGAGAGTGCTTGCGGGCTTTTCGACGAGGCGAGTGAAAAGGAAGGGCGAGTCTGGGACAGTTCGGCGATCGCAGGACGGCGGCTACCGGAATTCGACGGTTCGCAGTCTTGTCGGAAGTTCGGAGGTCTTTTATGGACCAACGAGGAAGGCGTAAGATCTGACGAATTATTTTCTGCACGAAACTGATAAATTTATTGAGCGGCGCATTTGTTTTACTTGTTTCACCAAACCAAACCACCAAATAAGATTTCGAGTTCCTGTCAGGAGGAAAGGGTCGGAGGTCAGCGAGCTGGGTTGCCAAAGGATGAGCGCGGAGATCTTAGGGAACGAATTCTCTCATTACTGATGGTGAAGAGGGAAGTGTGGTCAGATTTGGAAAACTTGATTATTTCCCGTCCTCCACCGAAAGACAAGAGTTTCGACTTGGCATCTGCCATTACCTCTCTGGCGAGAAAGTCAAGGGGCTCCGCCAGAAGATAAGAATTTTCTCTGGGATAACACCCAGCCCCGAAGGTGAAGAGGATTATGAGACATGGGTAGAACAAACTTCGCAGTTGTTAAGTGAGAGAGGCAGTGCCCGGACGATGAAAAGCGACAGAGATTGGTTGGACGTTTGCCGGGAGTGGTGGTGGAGGTAGTTCGAGGCGTGAAGGATAGCCACACCTCGGTCTCTAACGTTGAGTATTTGGAAGCATTGGGGAGTGCTTTTGGGTTGACCGGGAGCTCCTAGGGGAGTTTCAACACATGCGTCAGGAGAAAGGTGAGAGGCTCTTCGCGTAGCTTTGTCGGCAAGAGAGGCTTCTTAATGGCTGCGGCGCCGAAGGGTTATTCGGGCATCTGAGGTGGATCAGATAAGGATGGACAGGGAACTAGAGGTTCCCAGGCTGAGGACAGGATTGCTTGGAGTCTCCTGCTTTCCTATAAAACGGCCTACACCATTTTTGATCAGCTGATCGGAGAGGTGAGGGGGGTAAGAACGCGTTGAGGCTGCGGGATGACTCTCTCAACCATGCAGTAAAGTCATCAGACCCAGCTCCACCCGGGAATTGATACAGGGGGTATTGGCAGAGATGAGAACTGAGACGTTGCTGGGGTTCAGCGTAAGTGTGGACCCTCAGATTGACAGGATTGATAGGGAGAGACAACCCTCCAACTCAGGTGACAGACAAAGCAGAGGGCTGCGGGTTGCGGGGGGTCCGCGAAAGGAGGGGCGGCCGGAAGAGTGTGCGATAACTGTGGGGAATAGGATCACTTCCGGCTTGAATGTGAGAGCAGAAAGCCCCTCGGAGGGCGCGTCCCTGGGTATCCAAGCAGGGAAACGTAGAGGAGACCCAATGAGGGAACGGCCTGGGTTCTCTGTGGGAGCACATTCCCAGCAATTTATCAAAGAAACCACGAAAGCAAAAGAGCCGATTCGGGAGGGATCAATGGGACCCGCTCAGCGTATCGCTACCGAATCTATGCTGAAGCCATACTCGACACTGGTTCGTAGGTCACGTTACTAGACCGTTCGTTATACAGTCAGTATCTTAATCTTTTGCGCTTGACCCCATTCAGTGCGGTGAGATTTGGGGCATCATTGCTGGTCATTATCCGTATGATCTGTACTTGTCAGTGAGACTGGAGTTTTCAGAAGCTAATGTGGGAGTCTCTGAAGTCCTGGAGACGTTACTGCCGGTTTAGAACCATAGAACATTACAGCACAGAAACAGACATTCTGGCCCGTCTTGGCTTTGCCGAAACATTTTTCTGCATAGTCCCAGTGACCTACACCTGGCCCATATACCTTCAAACCCCTCTCATTCATATATCTGTCCAAGTACATCTTCACTGTCAAAAGTCAGCCCGTATTCACCACTTCATCTGGCAGCTCATTCCACACTCCTAGCGCTCTCTGCGTGAAAAGCAACCCCCCCCCCACCAATATTCCTTTTAAACTATTCTAATTTCACCCTTAACGCATAACCTATTTTTTGTTTTATCCCCTGGCCTCAGTAGAAAAAATCCTGCTTGCATTTACTCTATCAATACCCATCATAATTTTATACACCTCTATCAAAACTCCCCTCGTTCGTCTATGTTCCAGGGAATAAAGTCCTAACCTATTCCCCTTTTTTTTCTGAAACTCAGATTCTCACGTCTGGGAAACATCCTTGTAAACCTTCTCTCCACTCGTTCAACCTTATTAATATCCGTCCTGTAATTAGGTGACCAGAACTGCACACAATACTCTAAATTCGGTCTCACTATTGTCTTATACATCCTCACCATTAATTCCATCCCTTATACTCAATACTTTGATTTGTAAAGACGAGTACCAAAAACTCTCTTTGCAACCCTATTGACCTGAGATGCCACTTTTAGGGAATGATGTATCTGTACCCCCATATCCCTCTGATCTACTGCACTCTTCAGTGTCCTACCATTTACTTTGTATGATCTAACTAGGTTTGTCCTTTCGAAGTGCAATATCTCACACGTCCGTGTTAAACTCCATGTGCCATTTTTCTGCCCATTCCACCAACTGGTCCAATTCCCTTTGTAATATTTAAAAAAATTCCTCACTATTCAGTACCCCTCCAATCTTTGTATCATCAGCAAATTTACTGATCCAATTTACCACTAACACGCATGCGGAACCTTGTCAAAGGTCTTACTGAAATCCATGTATACAACATCCACTGCCTTCCCTTCATCCACTTTCCTGGTAACTTCCTCGAAAAACTCTAATAGATTGTTTGAACTTGACCTACCATGCACGAAGCCGTGCAGTTTATTTTTCCCAATAAGTCCCTGTCTATCCAAATACATGTAGATCCTATCTCTCAGTGTTCCTTCCAATAATTCACCTACTACCGATGTCAAACTTACCGGCCTATAATTCTCCAGCCCACTTTATGGGCCTTTTTTAAACAACGGAAATACATGAGCTATCCTCCACTCCTCCAGCACCTGACTCGTGGATATCGACGTAAAATATTTCTGCAAGGGCCACGGCAAGTTCAGCACGAGTCTTCTTAAGGTCCGAGTGATTACCGTGTCAGCTCCTGGGGATTTATCTACTCTGATTTCCTCAAGACAGCAAGCAGCTCCTACTCTTTAATCTCTATAAGTTCCATGAACTCCCTACTTGTTTGCCTTGTTTCCATAAACGACATTTCAGTTTCCTGAGGAAATACAGATGCAAAAAAGGGAACATTTAATATCCCTCCCATTTCTTTTAGTTCCATGCACAGCAGAACACTCTGATTTTCAAGAGGACCAACTTTAACCCTTACTATCCTTTTGTTCTTAACATACCTGTAGAAGTTCTTAGGATTAGCCTGCACCCTGACTGCCAAAGCAATATCATGTCTTCTTTTCGCCCTCCTGATTTATTATTTTTTAAATATTGGATGGTCTATAATACAACCCTATTAATGTGTTCATACCTTTCCTGTTTCTCAGCTCCACCCACATGGCCTCAGTAGACATGCCCTCTAATCTGTCTTGTCGAAGCACTGATGTAATAATTTCCCTGAATAGCAAAGCCACCACCCCAACCTTCATCCCTCTGCCTCTATTGAGCTGCCAGTCCCGCCCATCCTGTAGCAAAGTTTCAGTAATAGCTATGATGTCATAACTTCACGTGTCAATCCAGGACCTCAGCTCTTTTGTCTTTTCCACAATATTCCTTGCTTTGAAATATACACATCTCAGAAGATTGCTAGCACGACACACAACCTTACTATTTATGACTTTGCATGAACTACGAACATAATTTATTTTTAACCCGGTTCCACTATCGACTCTGGCAGTCTGGCTCCCATCCCTCTGCAAATCTCCCTCCCGAATAACACTAGCAAATCTCCCTGCAAGTATATTGCTCCCCTTGTAGTTCAGGTGTAACCCGTCTCTCTTGTGCAAGCACTACCTGCCCCAAAGCAGGTCCCAATGATCTAGAAATCTGAAACCCTGCCCCCTACGCCAGTTTCTCACATGTTCGGCCAGAGCATCCTACACTTACCCTCACTGCCACGTGGCACACGCAGCAATCGGGAGATTACTACCCTCGAAGTCCTGCTTTTCAACTTCCTACCAAACACTCTAGACCTACTCTTCAGGACCTCCTGACCCTTTCTACCTATGTCATTGGTACCGATGTGTATCACAACATCTGGCTGATCACCCTCCTACTTCAGAATGCTGTGTACGCGATCAGAGACATCCCTGAGACTGACAACCGGGAGGCAACAAACCATCCGGGAGTCTCTGTCATGACCTCTGTATCCCCTGTCTATGGACCCCTGACTATGGAGTCCCCTATCAATACCGCTCTCCTCTTCTTCCTCCCTCCCTTCTGCACTGCAGCCCCAGACTCAGTGCCAGAGATCCAGCTGCCGGAGCTTGTCCCAGGTAAGCAATCCCCCCAACAGTATCCAAAACAGCACCCCTGCTTTGAAGGGGAGTGGCCACAGGTGAACCCTGCACTGCCTACCCTTTACTCTTCCCTCGCCTGACGGTAACCCAATTACCTGTGTCCCGTTCCTTAGGTGTAACTACCTCCCGAAAACTACTGCCTATAAACTGCTCAGTCTCCTGAATGATCCGGAGGTCGTCCAGCTCCTGCACCGGTTCCTGAACGCGCTCTGCTTGTTGCTGAAGCTGGATGCACTACTTGCAGGTATTGTTGTCAGATACATCCTGAAAGAGGAGTATTCCAACATCGAGCCTGGCATATTCTCTAGTCTGAACAACAACAAAAAGAAAAAAGAGAAAAGCAGAAACTCACTGGAACCTATCCTGGCCTCTGCCTGTTTCTCGCCAAAGCCTCATTGAGTCAAAGTCGTCTGACGCACTTCACTGCAACGATGGCCGCTACGATGATGGTCGCTGCATATGGTGGCTTTCCTTTAAAATTGGCCGCGCTGCGTCACGCGCCTGCGCGGTATAGCCTCTTTTCCCCTATCAGTTAAAGAAAAATGACCTTCCCTGCGCGATGCTTCAGTCTTCCACTCTCAGACTCTTGACTCGATTCACCTTCGTTATGAAGGTGAAAGACGCGTTAGCCTTCATGGAGGAGAATTGACGGAGCTACTCTATCTTCCACAGTGCGGCGGACAATAGCTTTCCGGTGTTTTTTGAACTCAAATATATTGTGATGACTGCTTCCTAAAGTTTCCGTTATCCTATGATCCCTAATCATTACCGATTAATAACATACCACCCAATCTAGTTTAACAGATCTCACAAGTCGGCGCAAGGACAGATTGTAAAAACAAACCAACCCAATCGAGCTGCATTTAGAACAATCCACAGGCGATCATAACATCGACCTTTACTCATACATTTTTTTCCCTTTGAAATCTGTTGTCTGTGTTCCAGCTACTGTCGGGAGGCCTGCATATACCTCCTTTTACCCTGCCAGTCTCTTAACACAACCCACAGCTGACGAACATACGTCACTCCTTTTTATTGAGACGATGCCATTCATTACCTGCAGAGCCACGCCATCCAATCAAAAGACCTTCCAATTCCTCCGATACAACGTGTAGCCTTGGACATTCAGATCCGAAATGCGACCAAACTTCAGCTCCGATTGAGTGATGGCCGCAACATCCTACAATCTGACTGTCTGCAACAGTGAGGTAGGTTTTCCCCTGTTAATTGTGGATAGGAAGCACGTGTGTGAGGCCTGCTTTCTGTGGCCTGTATCAGACGTGGGAGGTCCTGAAGGCTCACAGTCTCCCGGACGGCCATACATGGACCCGGTGTGTCGATCCGCAGCTCGGTAACCTTCTTATGTCAGAGTGAGTGAGGAGGCGATGGACAGGATTGTAACAGCGAACAGAGATGCAGATTTCTGGATCTTTTGGACCTCTTTCGAGGCAGGTGTGACCTCTACAAAAAGAAAGAGTTGCATTAGTATCCCAAGGGGACCAATATCCTGCTGGGGAGGTTTGCTAAGGCTACTGGGGAGAATTTCAACTAGAACTATTGGGTGATAGGAAAAGAACTGAATAAACTGAAGAAGAGGAGGTTTGCTCTCAAATATAAAAAGCTTGTAGACAGTGCGTGAGTGAGGATAGGATAGGTAAGTGAGTGTCCGATAGAGAGGGGACGCGCTGAGACCGGCGATTTGAGATGTGTCTATTCTCACACAATGAGTATTGTGAACAAAGCGGATGAGTTTTGAGCATGGATCAGTACTTGTAGCTTCAATGTGGTGGCTATTGCAGGGACTTGGATGGCTCACGGGTAGGGAGTAAGGCAAAAGTGAAGGGGGCGTGGCACGTTTTAACAGAGAGTGTGTCACGGCAGCAAAACAGTTGGACATCATGGAAGAATTGTCTACAGGTTCTTTGTGGTGAGAGTTTAGGAACAGGAAGGGTCAATAAATTTACTGGGTGTCTTTGTAAGCCGCCCAATAGTAACAGGGATATCGAAGCGCAGATGGGGAAGATCCTGGAAAGTTGTAATTAAGGCAGAGTTGTAATGGGAGACTTTAAATTCCCAAATATCGATTGGTATCTCCCCAGTGCAGGGGTTTAGATGAGGTGGAGTTTGTTAGGTGTGTTCATGATGTTCCCTTGACAACATATGTAGATAAGCCTACAAGAGGAGAGAACGTACTTGGTTTGGTATTGGGAAATGAACCTGGTCGGATGTCAGATCAATCATTGGGAGATAATGTTGAAGATAGTGATCATAGTATGTGCAGAGCAAGAGGCTACGTCGTGAAATATTAGGTCCTACCACGTGTGACAATGGGAAGGTGTGCATGGAAACAGAGGAAACAGCAGAGGTACCTAAAGAGTTCTTTACTTCAGTATTCACCATGGAAAAGGATCTTGGAGAATGTAGTGATGACTTGCAGCAAACAGAAAATCTTCAGCATGTGGATATTATGAAAGAGGATGGGCTGGAGATTTTGGAAAGCATCAGGTTGGTTAAGTCGACAGATCGGAAAAAATGTACCCCAGGCAAATGCGGGAGGCGGGTGAGGAGATGATCGTGTCTCGGAAGACGATCTTTATCTCATTAATTCAAATGGGTGAGGTTCCAGTTGATTGTCAGGTTGCGGTTGCTGTCGCTTTAATCAAGAAAGTGTGTAGAGATAGGCCAGGAAAATATAGGCAGTGAGTCTTACTTCAGTGGTTGGTAACATGAAGGACGAGAACTTAACAAGCAGGATCTGTGATCATTTGGAGAGTTATGATACGATTAGAAACAGTCAGCATCACTTTGCCGAGGGTTGGTCTTCCCTTCCAAGCCTGATTGCATTTTTTTGAGGTAGTCACTAAACATGCAGACGAAGGAAGAATCCAGTGTATCTGGATTTCAGCAAGGCATTTAATTAGGTGCCCCATACAAGGCTAATTGAGAAAGTGAGGAGGCATGGGATCCAAGTGGCATTGATTTGTAGTCCGATACGGGCTTGCATTAGGATTGTAGACCGGTCGTATTCCGCATGGATTCGGTGACCAATGGGCGTATCACAGTGACCGGTTCTGGGACCTTTATTCTTCCCGATTTTTCTAAATGCCCTGGATGGGGAGCTGGAGGGAATGGTTGGTGAATTTGCTGATAACACAACGGTTTGAGGTGTTGTGGGTAGTGTGCAGGGCTGTCAGATGTTACAGTGGGACATTGATAGGATACAACACTGTGCATTGAAGTGGCAGATGGAGTTCAACGTACGTAAATGTGAAGAGGTTGATTGTGGTAGGTCAAATATGATGGCAAAAATATACTACTAATGGTAAGTCTTTGCCGTGTCGATTTTCATAAGGGTCTTGGAGTCCGAGTCCAGGACGCTCAAAGCAGCTGCGCAGGTTGACTTTGTGGTTCAGAAGCCATACGGTGCATGCGCCTTCAATAATCGTGGGATTGTGTTTACGTGCCGAGAGGTAATGTTGTAGCTATTTTGTTACCTATTCAGACCCAGGTTGGAGTACTGGGCTCAGATCTGGTGGCATCTCTACAGGAAGGATCTGGAAACCAAAGAAAATGTGTCCAGCAGATTCACAAGTATGTTGCCTGGATGGGGGAGCATACCTTATGCGATTGGTCTTTTGTCGTTGGAGCGAAGGTGGATGAGTGGTAACCATATAAAGCTGTATAGGGTGATGAGGGGCATTGATCATCTGAGTAGTCAAAGGCTTTATACCAGAATTGAAATGGCTATCACAAGAGGGCACAGCTTTAGGCTGCTGGAAGGAGGTGCAGCGGAGATGTCAGGTTACGGTCTTCACGCGGAGATTGGTGAGTCTGTGGAAAGGGCTGCCGGTGACGGTGGTGAAGGCGGATGAGCAAAGGGCTTTTTAAGCGACTCCTGGATAGGCACATGGAGCTTATCCGTAACACGAGGTAATTTAAAATGTTAGTAGACGCTCGGCACAACTTTGCCGTCCGAAGTTTCTGTATTGTGTTGTAGTCCATAATGGTTAACTGATGTTTTCTGCTTGTAAAATGAACATACCCTTCCATTTTCCTCATAAACAAAAGTCTGTCTTGACTAAATTTAAAGGCCACTTATCCTTGTGCCTCTACCACCACTCCAGGAACCTGATCGCATGTACCCACCACTCCCTGAGTAAATGTCATGCTTGTAAACTTGTAAACTTTTTTGTGTCATCGGTCAGATTATTACCTAGCCTATTTGCCGACATCCGAGTCAGTTACATATATCACTGTTCCAGGGAAGGACTTACTGTCGGACATTAACTATGGACTGTTTTTTATGCGTTGTGAATAAAATGCGATTTCCGGGTTACAACATAAAATCTCTGCCTCACAAACCTCCACTTGCTGGCTGAATACAAATCTACGTTTTTATTCGATTAGTGAATCGAACAGCAGAGTTACTGAATTACCTGTCCACGAACAGGTGTTTCGGCCAAGCTGAACATTCTTATCGTACCTCAGCATAAAACGTCTTCTGTTCTTTCCATTTCTTCTATATTAAAAAAAAAGTGCTGTTCCATTATTTCAGTATCATTCGATCACAATCTGTCGGATTAGTATCACAAAGTTTTCATTTCCCCGGCCATATTTCCAACTGGACTTTTACCAGGCTCCCTCAACTTCTACAACTCAATCACGTTTGTGTCATCTGCGAGAGTATCTATGAGTCACTCCCATTTTCGACCAAGTCAAACGCAAGGACATTTCCAACAATTCTCTCATGCAGAATGGATGTCCTCCATCACTGCCCTCTGTACTTTACTTGAAGCCATGCTATTGTTACTAACCAGTGGGTAGTTTTGTGCCTGTCACAGGAGTTGATGTCATAGAGGCTCCGCTGGGCATGATGTAATGGTCTTGTGATGGTGGAGTGACGTGATTTTCCCGCCACTGAGAGGTCATGGAATAGGTTTTTTTCTCAACAGGTTATAAAAGGGGAAACCCGCACTGCGACGCGCGGCAGTTCGTGGTTGAATTTGCCAGTGACTCCGTTCCGTTGCGAATTCGATGTTATGACGCAGATTTGTTTTAAAGTGGAATGTTACATTCTGCCTTAATTCAAAGGTTGAGGCGGCAATTCCGAAAATTGCTGCCAGTTAAAGTTCTGTCGGAGAGTAAAGAATTATCGAAGTTCGGAAAACCCGAAAGATTGAGGAAAGTTGATTTTGACGGTGAAATATTTTCGACATTGTTTGATCCTCCTTCGGAAAGAATTGGTCATCGGTACCCATATTAGTCCCTGTTGGAAGGGCGGAAATGACTGGGTGCAGGGTTTCGCCCACGAAAGGTCAGTGCCTTTAAACCATCTTATTTTCTTCATCGTAAATCCTGCGGGCAAGGCATACTTTGGCTGGGATAGGCAGTAACAAAACAAAAGAATTTATACCTCAGGAACGTCTGTCCGAAGCGACTGGGTAAAACCTTTGGACTTTCGGATTACTTCTTCTAAGAATATATTTATACACAATCGCTTTAAGATCTGTTTTCGCATTATCACTTTAAGATCTGTTTTCGCATTATCGCTTTCAGAACTGTTCAAGCTGCCGCAGGACAGCCGACATCCGTTTAAGTTAGTCGTTTGTTTATTTTGGGGCTGTTTTAGCAGGGTTTAATACATGTTTTATATGTTAGACTGTTACGTTCCCCGTAACTGGGTGTCTAACCAGCAGAGAAAGAAGTATCTGTTGGAGTCTGGTGGTATTATTTTCAGAAGCGTTAATTAGTAAAATATACAAATCAATATCATTAATGCAAATATATATATATATATATATATATATAGATAATACAGGTTAGTAATCATAAACCTAAAATGTGTGTATAATAATAATCAATAATAAACAAGCTCTATTGATGTCTAGGGGATAATGAATCGTCATTTATAAGTATAAAGTTCAGATCAGTTCATACGTGCTGACGTAGATGTTGGTTGTTGTGTTGTAATCGTTGGAGAGAGAGAGAGAGAGGGAGAGAGAGCGAGAGAGAGAGAGAGAGAGAGGAGCGAGAGAGAGAGAGAGAGAGAGAGAGAGAGAGAGAGAGAGAGCGAGAGAGAGAGAGAGAGAGAGAGAGAGAGAGAGAGAGAGAGAGAGAGAGAGAGAGAGAGAGAGAGAGAGAGAGAGAGAGAGGAGAGAGAGAGAGAGAGAGAGAGAGAGAGAGAGAGAGAGAGAGAGAGAGAGAGGGAGAGCATTAATAGCTACAGACAGGCAAAACTGCCTTTATGCTCTTGATCCATCGTTTCGTTGTGGCATTTCAGGTATGACCCCTCTGTCCTTCAGCAAGACCGTTCTTCTGTGGTGGACTCGTCAGTCTGGCAAAGGCGGACTCACACTGAAGCCCCCACCTGCCCTGCAATAACACTGTGAGTTAAACTGACCGATCTCGTTGTTCGGTCTCCGATGCCCCACACCTTCCCGTGGGTTCCACCACTGAATCAGTGCTAAATAGTGTATCTGAGGGGTGGTTTGCCTGAGGGGTGTCTCCTCAGACCTCACCTTTATCCCTACTTACGGGGTATCAGGTGTCAATCAATTTTGAATGGCTGTGTCCATCAAACCAGCCCACTCCGGCTGTCCACTGAGGAATTTTAATGAACAGAATAGTACAAGATAAACAACCCTCTCAGAAGCCATAAGTCTTTCAAAAGTCATAATATGGTGAATCAACAAGTCTCTCTACTCCAGCTTTATCTCTCTCTTATCTGTTGCAGATGTTCCTATTCCAGCATGTTTTCCCTGACATCTCTCTCTCTCTCCCATTAGCAGCATAGCAACATTAACGGTTTGTGATTCTTCCGGGGGGGGCACATGGGCAACTCTGCACCCTGCTGCCCATCAGAGCTGTTCATCCTTCGTAACAAGAGAAAAATAAAACAGTCTCAATTATATATTCATTGTTGCTGGAGCGTAACACTGTCCAATGCAACTCGCTCTCATGGCTCTGCCTACCGGAAAGGTTCCTTCTCAAAAGTCTTACTTCCAGTTGAAGTCCAAAGGTCGGGCCTTGGATGGCGCAATGCTTCACGGTCCAAGCGACCCGACGAATGGGACAATTTACAATGACCAATTCACCTATAAACACAGAGATGCTGGGAATGTGGGAGGAGTCAGGAGTACGCCGAAGGCACCCAGGCAGTCAGGCTTTACAGACAGTGGCGGGAAATGAATGGCATCGGAGAAGGAGAAAGGACAAGCTACGAGGGAATCATAAATAATTAGGCATCATGTGGCCTTTTTTCTGCAATTACCTTCCCCCACATATAGAATGTACTCCATCCAATTGGACAGGTAGGAACACCACTACACCAAGTGTCCCAGAATTTATTTAATTTCCCAGAGGCATGGCGATGGGGAATGCTGCAGGGGACGGACGATTGCTGAGCCGTTTTACCAGTGCGAGTTATTAAATTATTCTCGAGGTGGCAGACAGATCTCCAAAGAAATCCGTTGCAAGCGGAGTCTTGCAGTCTGTCCACGGTAACCAGTACTCCTTAACGTATCAAAACGTTCCAATCGCCCTATCCACAGGAAAGAGATGGAACTACGTTTTAACATTTAAGGAAAGATTACATAAAGCTTGTAGCTCAGCCAGGGAAATTTTAAAATTGGTTCAGGAGAAAATGAAAACCTGTTACGATAAGGAAGCTTGGATGTTCAAGCCTGGAGATAAGGTGCTGGTTCTTTTCCCAGTGCAGACGAATCTTTTACACGCTATATTTAATGGTACTTATGAAATTACGTCTAGAATCAGTGGGCACAACGTTCGTATTGTGATGATGATGTCAAACCTCGGGTGCAAATAAAAGTAGAATCATACACTTGGTGGAACTGAGGGACATGGAACCCGTTAAGAAAGTAAACTGGAAGGAGCGGAGTGGATGCAGACTGGGGATACCCCCAGATCATGTTGGTGCATGAAGGGGTGGGGGAAGGGAGCTATTCAGGGAGGGACGTCCACAGCACAAACGGCAGAAAAAAGAATATTTTGCGGAGATATTGGAGAAGCATCACTGAGGGTTAATGCTCTCCTGAAAACGCCGAGTGAACTTTGTCAGGAGACGGAAGGGAGATTTCACCGTCTCCTTCAGCTGCACCCTGAACCTGGCCTGGACCACGGCGTAAAGGGCCGTGTTGGTGCAGCAGCTCAGCAGTTGCAGCATGCAGCCCAGCTCCCGCAGAGACAACGGGGATATCACCGAAACGTAAAGACCGAGGCTCTCCCATACGGATAACACCGTCAACAGCGCCCACAGCAGGATGAAATTCCCCGACATCACCAGCAGTAACAGGAGGGATTGCCTGCGCTTTTTCATCTCCGGGTCAGCCGGCGTCTCGCCATCGCGCGAACCACGGAGTCTCCTCCGGGCTCGGCTGGCCACTAAGACGTGTCTGATAGTTAAACTGTTGAGCAGGAGAATCAGGACAAAGGGGAATACTGGGGTGAGGCCGAAATGAATCAGCAGAAATGTTGACAGCTGAAGTGGGGAAAATAAATGGTAACTGCCCAGAGGAGGGATGTACTGAATACCGCATATTACCCTTCGAGCAAGAAGTACCAAAAGATGTTCTTTACGCAGCTCAGCAAAGTCACTGTCCCCAGAACCAGAGCCGCCCCTCTCTCGGTGCAGTATTTTCTTTTCAGCTTCTGAAAACTAATGGCGACAAATCGATCAAAGTTGAAAGTGATGGTGAACCAGACGGAACAGTCCGTGGCGGCGTAGAACACGACGGCGTGGGTATTACACACGGGAACACGACGCGACCAGAGGAAAACTTTTGCTTCAATGTACGTCTTCGGAATTTTGCTCAATAACAGATCGAAGAAAACGACCAACTGATCTGCTGCGACCATGGCAACCAGGTACCTTGTGTCGCCTTTGGAGAGACCGCAGTTTCCCCGGGACAGGATGACGATTGTTACAATGTTCACTGTGCGGAGAGAAATAAAGACAATTAACACACATTTTGATGGGAACATTCTCTGTGAACTATTATCTTAGTCGACAGCATTTCCGAGAGCACAGATGATTATGGAATTAATGCATTTGCTAAGGTGATTATCGGGAGCCATTACTAATTCGGTGGTGAATATAATATACCTGCTGAATTTCAGGAGAATGTAGGGAATCTTATTGATTCCTACCGAATATTGAAAGGCCGAGGTATCGTGGGCCTGGAGATGTAACTTCTGTAGGTAGGGAGTCCGCACCTGAAGTCGATATTTCACAATAGAACGACATCACTTTGGACCGGAGATGAAGGATAATTTCCTTACACAAAGGCTTCTGAAGGTATGGAATTTTTTGCCCCAGACGGCTACGGAGGCCAGTTCAGTGGAACCATTTGCAACGGAGAGTGATATGCACATGATTTCTCGGGGTGTCGATGGATTCGAGGAGTGTGAGTCAGAATGTGGTTGAGAGGGATGACAAATCAGCTATGATGGGGAAGGCTCGGTGCTCGAATGGCTGAAATCAGCTTTTGTGCCCTGTGGGCTAATCGGGGATATTAGTGGATGGTTTCAATGTATTCTGATCTTTGCCGTCAGAAGAAGTTGAGACCGGGAAGTGTTAAGAAAATAATATACTGATTAATATGCCATCTTTCACGCTGAAAGCAACTCAAGTCACCTCAGCTTTCAACACGAGAACATAAGTACATCAGCAAGAGGAGCAGAAATTGTCCATTTGTTCGGACTGGCATAATCTGACAATGAAAGTGATCTAGAAACGTAGAAACATAGAAACTCTGTCAATGCCTCCGGAACCTTTCCCTGCAAACAGTCTCTGGAGCCTTGCCCTGCAACATGTGTCCGGAACCTTGTCCTGCAACCTGTGTCCGAAGTCTTGCCCTGTAACCAGTGTCTGGAGCCTTGTCCTGTAATCTGTGTCCGGATCCTTGCCCTGTAACATGTGTCTGGAGCCTTGTCCTGTAAACTGTGTCCGGAGCCTTGCCCTGTAACCAGTGTCTGGAGCCTTGCCCTGTAACCAGTGTCCGGAGCCTTGCCCTGTAACCAGTGTCTGGAGCCTTGCCCTGTAACCAGTGTCCGGAGCCTTGCCCTGCAACATGTGTCCGGAGCCTTGCCCTGTAACCTGTGTCCGGAGCCTTGCCCTGTAACCTGTGTCCGGAGCCTTGCCCTGCAACATGTGTCCGGAGCCTTGCCCTGTAACCTGTGTCCGGAGCCTTGCCCTGCAACATGTGTCCGGAGCCTTGCCCTGTAACCTGTGTCCGGAGCCTTGACCTGTAACCTGTGTCCGGAGCCTTGCACGTTAACCTATGTCCGGAGCCTTGCCCTGCAACCTGTGTCCGGAGCCTTGTCCTGCAACCTGTGTCTGGCGCCTTGCCCTGTAACCAGGGTCCGGAGCCTTGCCCTGTAACCAGTGTCTGGAGCCTTGCCCTGTAACCTGTGTCCGGAGCCTTGTCCTGTAACCTGTGTCCGGAGCCTTGCCCTGTAACCTGTGTCCGGAGCCTTGCCCTGTAACCAGTGTCCGGAGCCTTGTCCTGTAACCTGTGTCCGGAGCCTTGCCCTGTAACCTGTGTCCGGAGCCTTGCCCTGTAACCTGTGTCCGGAGCCTTGTCCTGTAACCTGCGTCCGGAGCCTTGCCCTGTAACCTGTGTCCGGAGTCTTGCCCTGCAACCTGTGTCCGGAGCCTTGTCCTGCAAACTGTGTCCGGCGCCTTGCCCTGTAACCTGTGTCCGGAGCCTTGTCCTGCCACCTGTGTCCGGAGCCTTGTCCTGTAACCTGTGTCCGGAGACTTGCCCTGTAACCAGTGTCCGGAGCCTTGTCCTGTAACCTGTATCCGGAGCCTTGCCCTGTAACCTGTGTCCGGAGCCTTGCCCTGTAACCTGTGTCCGGAGCCTTGCCCTGTAACCTGTGTCCGGAGCCTTGCCCTGTAACCTGTGTCCGGAGCCTTGCACGGTAACCTATGTCCGGAGCCTTGCCCTGTAACCAGTGTCCGGAGCCTTGCCCTGTAACCTGTGTCTAGAGCCTTGCCCTGTAACCTATGTCCGGAGCCTTGTCCTGCAACCCGTGTCCGGAGCCTTGCCCTGTAACCAGTTTCTGGAGCCTTGCACTGTAACCTATGTCCGGAGCCTTGCCCTGTAACCTGTGTCCGGAGCCTTGCCCTGTAACCAGTGTCCGGAGCCTTGTCCTGTAACCTGTGTCCGGAGCCTTGCACGGTAACCTATGTCCGGAGCCTTGCCCTGTAACCAGTGTCCGGAGCCTTGCCCTGTAACCTGTGTCCATAGCCTTGCCCTGTAACCTATGTCCGGAGCCTTGTCCTGCAACCCGTGTCCGGAGCCTTGCCCTGTAACCAGTTTCTGGAGCCTTGCACTGTAACCTATGTCCGGAGCCTTGCCCTGTAACCTGTGTCCGGAGCCTTGCCCTGTAACCTGTGTCCGGAGCCTTTTCCTGTAACCAGTGTCCGGAGCCTTGCCTCGTCCTGCGACTGCCTGTAGCCTTGCCACCATATAACAATTACAGCACGGAACCAGGACATCTCAGCCCTTCTATTCGGTCTGAAGGATTATTCTCAGCTAGTCCCACTGGTGCGCACTCAGCCAATAACCCTCCATTCCTTTCCTGTCCATATACCTATCCAATTTTACTTTAAATGACATACCGAACCTGCCTCTAACACTTCTACTGGAAGAACATTCCACATGGCTACCACTCTCTGAGTAAAGAAATTCGTGTCACACTTAAATTTTGGCCCCCTAACTCTCATATCCTGTCCTCTTTTTCGAATCTCCCCTACACGCTATTGAAAAAGCCCATCCACGTCAACTCGTTCTATCCCCCTCATAGGTTTCAAAACCTCTATCAAATCCCCCCTCAACCTTCAACGCTCCAAAGAATAAAGACCTAACTTGTTCAACTTTTCCCTGTAACGTAGGTGCTAAAACCCAGGTAACATTCGAGTAAATCTCCCCTGTACTCTCGCTATTTTGTTGATATCTTTCCTATAATTCGGTGACCAGAACTGGACACAATACTAGAAATTCGGCCTTTTCCAATGCCTTGTACAATTTTAACATTACATCCCAACTCCCATACTCTATGCTCTGATTTATAAAGGCCAGCATACCAAAAGCTTTCTCCACCACCCTATCCATATGAGATTCCACCTTCAGGGAACTATGCACCATTATTCCTAGATCACTCTGTTCTACTGCATTCTTCTATTTCCTACCCTTTACTATGTATGTCCTATTTGGATTATTTCTACCAAAATGTAGCACCTCACACTTATCAGCATTAAACTCCATCTGCCATCTTTCAGCCCACTCTTCTAACTGACCTAATTTTCTCTGCAAGCTTTGAAAACATACTTCATGATCCACAACGCCACCTTCCTTACTATCAACTGCATACGTACTAATCCAATATACTTACTATTCCACGCCTTGCCTCTGTTTGAAGCTTTGCCTCGCCTTGCCTCTGCCTGAAACCTTGCCTCGCCTTGCCTCTGCCTGGAGCCTTGCCCTCTTTGGAACTATCTGTCTGTGTCCACGTCTTCGCTGGATAGGACCGGCCATTTGCTGCTACCTAGCGTTGTGAACTGTCCGTGTCCACGCCTTCGCTAGATATGTCCGGCCGTTTTGCCGCTACTTTGCGTTGGGAACTCTCTCGTCGTGTTCAGTGTGATGAGTATTTCGTCCCGGTTCTACGTCCTGCAATCAGGAGGGTACCCGGCTCAGTGTTCTGCATTCCTGTCTCTCCCTCGACCCAGGACTCTGCGTGCCTGTTCACCGTCGACCACGCCTGTCCTCCCTCGACCCACGCTCAGTGTTTTGTGTTGCTGTCTCTCCCATGACCAAAGCCTTGCGTTCCTGTCTCTTCCTCGAGCAAGTCAAAGCTTCGAGTTATCGTCCTGTCCTAATCGCTTCGAAGGTTCTTGTCCTGTCCTAGCCACGGCTTTGTGTTCTCGTCTTGTCATTTGACTGGCTGAGATCATCTGTACCTTGCCCAGCCCGGTGCCTTTTGCCCCCGTCCTGTGCTGGAGTTTCCGTATCCTGTCCACGAGTCTCACGTCCAGTCCTGTTGCCTCTCCTCGTCCTGTAACCTCGTCACATCCTCGAATAGTTCTGGGGTCCGAGCCCGAGTCCAGACTCAGGTTCTGTGTTCATCTCCAATCTCTGGCTCGGAGTGTAACCCCGGCCTCCCAGTCCCCTGTTCCATGTCCTGGTTCCCTACCCGAGTCAGGTCCTATCCCAGCCCCGGAGTCCTTGTCTCGTCCGGGGCCGGTGGTATGTCCAGCGTCCTTTCTTCCTCACTTTGCCTGCTCCCTTCCCACGCCATGTCCTGTTTCTTGCAGTTCAGTGTATGTGTCTTGCATTTGGGTCCACTCCCAATATTGCCGTTATGACACTATCCACAAGTCTTATAAAAGACCCTCTCATGTCCACCTCGACCAGCGTTTCCGGCAGCATGTCTTTTTTTATGCAGAGTAGTGAGTGCGCTGAATATGACATCTGCTCTGTTCCCACTTTCCAGCAAGTGAGGAAGAAAGGACGCTGGACATACCACCGGCCCCGGACGAGACAAGGACTCTTAAACTTAAACTTCTAATGCAGCATCTTAAACTTCGACCTTTTCTGGCAACCATTTCAGCACTTGCAAAAACCCACTGACTATTCACACGATCAATCTCTCTCATCATTTAATACACCTCTATCAGGTCACCTCTCATCCTTCGTCGTTCCAAGGAGAAAAGGCCGAGTTCACTGAACCTGTTTTCGTAAGCAGCGGACATATATTTTTGAACGTCATCATGAGGAAGAGACGATAAACTTACCCAGAAGAGCTACAATGGCGAGGACAGGGTAGTAAACCACTTGCAATGTTATAAGCGCCAAGGTGATTCGAAAGTCCCACGTTAGCCCTTCGGAATTTTCAACAAGAGCATAATACGCCCAGAAAGCTTTCTTCTCAATTCCCCTGGCATTGCGCGGTGCATTTCGCAGATTATAATCCATTGCCGGGATAGTTCAGATTCCTGTTCCCGATCCAACCGCTGTCTTCTCTCTTTCTGCAGCCGCTGGTCTCTGATAGCGTAGAATGGCGGCTCTTATTGAAGCTGTCACTGTCACGGATACCGTACATATTAATAGAGCAGGCAACCGGCAGCTACAGCTCCGCGGTGACGTCGACAATCCCCACGGACACTCCCTTAATGAGGTTGTACTGAAAGACAGGTGCAGTTAACCCTTTATTTGTGGAATGTCAGAGAATTGAATCAAATACAGGCTGGAAATCTATCTAATAATCCCCGTCGCCGGCTGTCCACGGATACGTGCCGTGCCGTGTCTTTAAAATCAAGAAACCTGTTCGCACACAGCTGGATACTGATCTACAACCGGTCTATAAAGGCGGGTTCACGCAGCAACTAAAAAAAGGCAATAAACCATAATGATGATATGAACAGATTGAAAATAACTATTTCATAGATTGTTCTTAAAAATTATATTTGCATGGGTAGATTGAAAATCATATCGATATAGATAATTACAAAAAATGGTTTTCAGAAATATAGTTTGGACCAGCAGCCTCTCGGGTCTTCGGGTGATTTGGGAGGAGAGACTTCAATCAGCACGTGTATAAAAAGCCACAGCGTGTTCTTACAGTGAAAAGCAGCTTTGTCCAGCGACCAGGCAGCTTTTGTCGTTGAACCGCAGGAAGAAAGCAGGGGAATATACAGTAGCCGTCACTGAATGGACCGCTAAGCAGGTGATCTCCAGGCTTCTGCTCGCCGAGGCGTCTGCTCCGGGAGAATCCATCAAAGTCGGCAAAGAAAAGTAAAGCACTTGCCTAAGTCTTTTTTGTTCTTCCGTTCTTTATATCTCATCAGATTGGATAACAGTGCTGCGAAGTGGTACAGTTCAATGCTCTGTCTGCCGGATCTGCGAAGGTCAAGAGAACTCCTGTAATCCTCTCGACGAATGCTGAGAGAAACGCGTTCAGATGCATTTTCTGACAATCTGTGTTAAGGAGGTGAAGCTGGAACTGGATGAGCTGCAGATCATTCGGGATGCTGAAGCTGTGATGGACATATAGAGAGACAGTTACACACAGGGAATAGGGCACAACAGACTTTGTGACAGTCACGAAGGAGAAACGGCTGAAGAGGCCAGGGCAGAGTTCCCACGTGGCCATCTCCCTCAACATTTTGGATACTGTCGCGGAGTTCGTGTGTCGGGAGAATCACCTAGCTGTGTTGAGTCACAGTGGTCTAGTCGCAGGCACGTAGTTTGCCTCTGTGACTCAGAATGCAAGTGGGCGTTGAGCGGTGTCAGTGTATGTGTGTGTGTGCGTGTGTGTGGGCGGGGCGGCATGGTGAAAGTCACGCTGTGGTGTTAGGATGTTCGTTAGTGGTGCGGACAGGTGGTTCTATCGGCGACAGCTTCAGCGATATCTCGGATCGAGTCCTCAGCATTCTTGACTGGGAGGGTGCACAGCTCAATAGTTTGGGCCTTTGAGTTACCAATGACATTGGTACGATGAGTAACGAAGCACAGCACTGCCGGTTCCGGGAGGTAAGAGCGAAGTTGAAAGGATTTGCTGACCGTGCTACGTGTTTGTGCGGTCACAACTAGGTACAATTTCCAGATTAATAGGTTTCTAAATAGGTTATTTTATATCACAGTCGTCTGGAAATGTACGCTAACATTGCATTTGGCTTCGTCACCTTTCTTGCAAATTTTCCTGTACAGAATCCTCCCAAAAGGTTGTGCATCTCTGATTATTTTTCCCAATGCTCTCCCCATTTATAAAATAGTCTAGGCCTCTACAGAGAGTATACAGTTTACTACATGGCGCAGGAGCTTTTTTTATACACCAGTCCTCTGGAAATGGATTGGGACATGCATCTGTCTCCCTCAACACAGACTCAATCTGCAGAATTTCCTGCGGCTCTGCAACTCTGATTTTCCAATTCAATCGTTCTTCCCATTTTCGAAATAGTGCACGCTTGTATTCCCTCTTCCAAAGTGTGAGACTCTGCATGCCCCTACATTATATTCCTCTGTAAATTATTTGCCTGTTATCCGATGGTTTATTCCTCCTTCAAGCGCCGTGCTTCATCAACGATACCTGCCCTTCCATCAACCTTCTCATGATCGACAAACCCTGCCAGAAAGCTTTCAAAACGTCATCCGGATCAGTGATGGACAACGCGGTAAGAAGAGGTCCCAAAAGCGATTGCTGCGGAAATCCACTGATCACCGCATCCCATCAGAGAAGGGCCTACGCAGTAATGTTTCTTGTCATCTTCAAAAGGCCATAATATTAAACATCAGCAGGATAGTGTTACGATGAATAGTTCTGATGGGCAGAAGGGTGCAGAGTTGCACGTCCCACCCCTCCGAGAGAATCACAAACAGTTGCTGTTGCTATGCTGCTAATGAGAGAATGAGATAGAGAGAGAAAGAGAGAGAGAGAGAGAGAGAGAGAGAGAGAGAGAGAGAGAGAGAGAGAGAGAGAGAGAGAGAGAGAGAGAGAGAGAGAGAGAGAGAGAGAGAGAGAGATGTAAGGGAAAACATGCTGGAACTGGAACATCTGCTACAGATAAGAGGATAAGAGAGAGATAACGCAGGGGAGGGAGACTCGTTGATTCACCATATTATGACTTCTGAAAGACTTAAGACTTCTAAGAGGGTTATTGGTCTTGTACCATTCTGTTCATTAAAATTCCTCCGTGGACAGCCAGAGTGGGCTGGTTTGGTGGACACAGTCACTCACACTTGTTTGAAAACTGAGACCCCGTGAGTAGGGATAAAAATGAGGTCTAGTGAGACACCCTTCAGACACACCAGAAGACACACCATTGAGCACTGATTGAGTGTTGGAACCCACGAGAAGGTTTGCGGCATCGGAGACCGAACAAAGAGATCGGTCAGTAAAACTCACAGTTTTATATCAGGGTCGGTGGGGGCTTGTGTGTGTGTCCACTCATGCCAGACTGACGAGACCACCACTGAAGAACGGTCTTGCTGAAGGACAGAGGGGTCATACCTGAATGGCCACAACACATCGACGGATCAAGAACGTAAAGAAAGGTTTGCCTGATTGTAGCTATGACTGTTCGCTCTCTCTCTCTCTCTCTCTCTCTCTCTCTCTCTCTCTCTCTCTCTCTCTCTCTCTCTCCAACGATGACAACACAACGACCATATCTACCTCAGCACGTATGAACTGAACTGAACTCTTTCCCTTTGTATAACAATTCATTATCCCCTAGACATCGGTAGAGTTTGTTTATCATTGATTCTTATTATTCCCACATTTTTAGGTTTATTATTGCTAACTTGTATTATCTGTATATTTGCATTTTATATTGATTTGTGTATTTTACGAATAAACACTTTTGAAAATAGTACCAGCAGACTCTAACGGATTATTCTATCTTTGCTGGTCAGACACCCAGTTACGGGGTACATAACAATAGTCTGAAAGTTTCGAGCAAATTAGAAATGAGCGTGTCCGGCCGTGTCGGGACATGACGTTTCACCAGCTGAGGAGAAACAGAAACGACACAACAGCTTACTATCAATACAGCAGTCAGGTTTCAAGATATTAAATGACCACCAAGCAGTGATTACAGAGGTGATAATCCGTAATAACCGTCCGGATATAGTAACAGAGGATGAACAAAGAACAACAACTTATTCAATAGATAAACAAATTGCAAGCACACACAACATAGAGAAATCAATGCTTTAATAACACTACAATATGCCGAATTAATCCTTACATACTGTTCATATTCTCTCCCTTCACATTATAGTCCGGGTCAAGTTTAACTCGGTCCAAGAATCCCCCTCATAATAAGTGTCTATACCAAATCCTGAACCATAGTTATTTTCGGAATGTATAAATAGCCTAGCTGACATTAGTAAATCGGTGATTAATCTTTAATTAATGTTTCAGAGTGCAGTGAGAGTCTATTTTATAGAGAAAAAAAATATTCGTTTATGTAGCAAAAGCCTCTAATATCACGTAAAATAATGTCCCATTGAACCTAAGACCTGAAAACATAACGATCATAATGATTTAAGTATATTTGTTGATAGTGAAAATGGCAAGCACATTAAGGAACTGTGGGGTTATGTTATATAACCATTTATAATCATTACCACCATCAAACAGGTCCTCACTGCTATATCATAATGTATCCTCATAACTACTATGTAATTATAACTATTAACTATTAATTGAACATTAACTAACTCAACCAACAAGCAACACAAAACTATAATTGCTATTTGAAAACTAGTCTCCGCAAACAAAGCAGTGCTGGAAACCTCGCGGGTGTGGCCCCTGCAAATGTGTTTCCCACATTTGCAGCAAATTGACCCCGTTTTGCACTACTTTTCTGGCAAAGCAGAAGTTGCATCTCCTGTCCTCTTGTGTTGGCTTCTTGTGAGACTTGTTGTTGATCAGAGCCAGTTTCGGATCGCGGCACCGTCCTTACCAGATAAAACGAGTCACATGGGCCTTTCGAAACTGCTGCAGAACGAACTACCGTCAGACGCTCTTGCTTGCCCTCCAGGTAGGTTTCAGCTCCATGCATGTGACAAAGGCATTGCAGGTCGATATGTCACCGATGTTCTGGAATTGAGAGTTGTCATTTCTCTGGCCACATTTCCAGCTGTACTTTTGCGTAGCTCCCTAATCACCAATAACTCCGTCACGTTTGTGTCGTCATCAAGAGTTTTTATCAGCAGCTCTCATTTTGATCCAAGTCAACCGCCAGAACATTTCCAACAATTGCCCCATGGAGAACGGCTACCCTCCACAACAGCTCTCTGTATTTAAAACCATGCTATCCAATGCAACTCAGTCTCATGCCTCAGCCTACCGGAACCAGTCCTTCTAAAAAGTTTTACTTCCAGTCAAATCCCAACTGTCGTGCCTTGGCAGGTGCAATTCTAATAGAACAATTTACAATGATTATTAACACAAAGGTGTTTGGTCCGTGGCAGGAATCCGGAGTACGCGGAGGACACACAGATTGTAACGCTTTAGAGACGGCAGCGGGAAACGAGTAGAACGGCGGATGATCCACCGCAGAATGAGAAAGGCCAATCTACGGGAAAATCAATGAATAAATAGACATCATGCGCCCTTTCCTCTGCAGTCTGCATCCCCACATACACTATGTACTCAATCCAATTCGACAGATAGGAACACCACGACGGAAAGTGTCCAAGCAATTATTTTATGTTTCGGTGGCTTTGCGCAGGGTATTGCTGCTAGGGTCGCGCGATTGGATGAGTCGTTTTACAAATGAGAGTGATTAAATTATTCTCGAGGTGGCAGACAGATCTGCAAATAACACGGTTAGCAAGCAGAAATTTGCAGTCTGTTCACGGTAACCAGTCTTCCCGAGCGGCTCACAGGCTCGGACTCTTGGAACCAAGAGCCCTCGCCAGAGGAAAGCGACGGAGCTACATTGGGCGTATCTGATTCGGTTCGCACGGAATACCGGCAGGGGCACGGTCGTATTAAAATGGTGATGTCAAGGCTTCACATGCAATTAAGTGTAGAATATTGGAATTAAGGGGAATATTGTGTGAGAAGGACAGGAATTAGTACAAATGTCTCCTCCTGAGATTCGGAAAAACGAAAAGAACGGTCACAGAGCACAGACGAAATTAACAACGAATATGACCCACTGAAAAAAAAGAACCACAATATATTCTTTACACAACTCAGCACAGTCACTGTCCCCAGAACCAGAGCCGCCGATCTCCCGGTGCAGTATTTTCGTTTCAGCTTCTGAAAACAAATGGCAACAAATCGATCAAAGGTGAAAGTGATGGTGAACCAGACTGGACAGTCCGTGGCGGCGTAGAGCAGGACGCAGTGGATGTTACTCACGGGAACACGTATTGACCAAAGTAAAAACTCAAGAGGCATGCAGGTCATCGGAATCTTGCTCAATACCAGATCGAAGAGAATAACCAGCTGATCCGCTGCTGCCATGGCAACCAGGTACCTTGTGACGCCTTTGGGAAAACCGCACTTTCCCTGCGACAGGATGACGATTGTCACCAGGTTCACCGTGCGGAGCCAAATAAAGACCATTAACACAACTTTGGATGGAAACATTCTCTGAAAGCAATGATTTTAATCTACTGGGCCTCCGAGTGCAGAGATGAACATGCAATTAATGTATCTGCAACGGAGATTACTGGGAGCCATTATTAAATCGATTGTGATTATAATCTGCCTGCTGAAGTTCAGGAGAATGATGGGAATCTCATTGAACCCTTTCTAATATTGAAAGGTCGAGATATCGTGGACGTGGGGAGGGTAGATTCTGTAGTGAGGGAGTCTACAAGGAGAAGACGAGGCTTCTTCGAAATGCATCACTTTAGAAGATAAGTTGTTAGAACTTTCTTCGGACCGTTTCTGGTGAATTTGTGGAATTACCCGCCACAGACTGCTGTGCGGTCATTTCATTGCAACCATTGCTTCAGAGACTGATAGGTTCTTGATTCGTCGGGACTTAACTGGATACGGTGTTTGGGCGCGCTGCTCGAGCGGCCGAAGTCAGCTCCCGAGCCCTCTGGATTACGTAGTGATATCATTCGATGGTTGGAATGCATTCTGATCTTTGGTGTCAGAAGAAGGATCTTAAAACGGGATGCGATAATGAACTGATGAATGTGCCAAGCAACACTGTTTACATAAATCAAATACCCTCATCTGTTAACACAGAGAGCATTAGAGCAGAAGAACCGAAAAAGCAGTTGCTGGAATAGTCCATCTGCTCGGACTGGCAAGCTCCGCCATTGATGATGATCATTGCTGTCCTGACTATGGACTTACCTCAATCTACCTGCCTTTTCCACCAAATCCTGTAATACCCCGACTACGCAATGATTTATCCACTGATGCACTGGGCAGAGAATTCCACTCGGTTCACCACCCTCCGGTAAAAACAATTCTTTCTTATCTACGTCCTAAATTCAATCTTCAGAAGCTTCAGCGTATGACCTCCAGTTCTAGTCTCACCTTCCACTGGAAAGAACTTCCTGCCCCTGTCTTATCTACCAATTTTGTAATTTTATATGTTGCCAAAAGATTGTCTCTGATCCTCCTGAATTCCAATGTGTACAGTCCTACGCGACTCAGACTCGTCTCATCGTCTCGACATCTCATCACGGAATCAAAATGGTGAATCAACTACAACGCCAGTAAATCCCTCCTCAAATCAAGAGACCAGACATCCACGCAGTACGTCAGCTGCCGCCTCACCAGTGCCTTGTACAGTTTCAGCGTAACCGTCCTGCTCATAAATTCACCCCTGTAGTAATGAAGGCCAATAACTCATTTGCCTTCTTGTTAGCCTGCTGCTCCTGCAAACCAACCAACTTCCGCACGGCAGCATACTGGAATCGTTAACCACTGAATCATATTCCGTTCTTCCATTTGTCCTTGCCAAGCAGATGACCTCGCCTTTAGCAATATTGCCCTCCGTCCGCCTAAACGCTAATACTTTCTCTTAAACACTCAACATCCTTCCGTCGGCTCCAAGATTCCACAGTACTAATTGTATAGGCGGTAGATCGTTGCAGCAGTGGTGTCCACGTGACCTCATTATCTTTCACAGCTGGGGTTTTGAGGTATTTATTATATGTTTATTCATTCATGCATTCGTTCGTTCGTTCATTCATTCATCATTCATTCATTCATTGATTCATTCATTCCAGCAATGCAGTCCGCTCGACCAAAATTCGAGATAGCTGAATTATCCTACCATATCCCAAAAGGACTGTGGAACATAAATCACCGGAAGAATGTGTAAGCTTCACAGAGCGAGCAGATGTAATTTGACAGAATTCTGCTGAGATTGGAGGGCAGTCACTATGAGGAGAGGCTGTGAAAGCTCAGACATGCCTCTCTGGGAGTGAAGGTGCATGTCAGGTCAGCTGGTGGCGGTGTTTGTGAGGCGAAGAGGCGTAGATAACTTTTGCCTGACAGAGAAGTAACACGGACGCCGACACCACCAACGCTGGAGAGAGGACAACTGTAATGCAATCAGCCGATGTTAGCTTAAGCGGTACCCGTTTGAGAGACCTGTCATGCTATCAAACGACAGGCATTACGAGAAGCTGACTTTTACTTGTCAACGTTAATCACGTGGAAAGGGCCAGGCACTTACCCGGAACGGCTACGATGGCGAGGACAGGGTAGTAAATCAGTTGGATGTTCACAAGCACATAAGTGTTACGAAAATCCAATGGCAGCGTTCCATAACATGAAGAAAGATATTCATAGGCCCAGAAAATATTCTCCGCAATTCCCGCAGCATTGCGTGATATATGTCACAACTTACGATTCATTGCTGGGATAGTCCAGGATCCTGTTCCCGATCCAACCTCTGCACTCTCTCTCTAACTCTCTTGAGCCCGCAGGTCTCTGATAGCGAACACTGGCGTCTGTCACTTAAACTGTCGCTGTGAGGAGGCATATTGATAGAACAGGTAACCAGCAGTCACACCTGCGCAGTGACGTCTACAATCCCCACGGACACAACTTTAATTAGATTCTACGGACTAACCCTTTGGTGGAAGGACAAACGGGCAGTCGATTACTTACGTGACGTGATGCTGTGGCTCGAAAGGGCACTCATGGGACCATACGGAGTATTACGTGCAGTTTTGGGCCCCTTATTTTACAAAGATACTGACCTTGGAGAGCTTTCAGAGAAGATTCACAAGAATGTTTCAAGGAATGAAAGGGTTGCCTTATGAGAAACGGATGGCAGCTCATGGGCTGTATTCCCTGGAGCTGAGAAAAATCAGGGCAGGATCCCATAGAAATATTTCAAGTGTTAACAGGCCTGACGAGATTATTTACGGTGCAGTGATTATATGACTGAGGGCATGATTGAAGGACCTCTATTTAGAACACAGATGCGGGGAAATTACTTTTGACAGACGGTGGTAAATCTATGGAATTTGTTATAACGAGCGGCGGTGGAATCCCAGACGTTGGTGCACTTAAGACAGAAATAGATATGGTCTTGATTAGCCAGGACATTGAAGGGTATGGGAAGAAGGCCGTGAGTCGGTATGTCTTGAAGTATTGGATCAGCCCGGGATTAAATGGCGCAGCAGACACAATGGGCCGAATGACCTAACTCTGCTCCTATGATTTATGGTCTTATCAGCACGACATGAAATAGACTGAAATCAGTCTGAATATCCTTGTGTTTAAAGCGGAGGTTGTAATTTGTTGTTCGTTACAATAGGGTTTCGAAACTTACGGGTAGAAGGTAACAGAATGCTGTTAAGAACGATGATGTCAAGAAAAACTTCCAGTGAGAACCATTTCAACACTTAAAACGTCTTGTTAAGGAGAGAGCTCAGATGGTTATCTTACTCTTACTGGCTGAAAGACTGAGGGTGCGGTCTTTCATGGATTATGTCATGGTTATTATTCTATTAGGAGTAGATTGACTATCCCAGCAAAGTAATTGAATCTCATGGTAGATATAAACGTGTATATACTGACGCCGCGCCTCTCCTCCAGTTTCTTAGGCTGCGTGTTTTCAAGAAAAGAACTCTCCGGTCCGCCCGAACTAGTGGGATTGTGATCGCTCGATTCCAAACCAAATCCCGGTTCTTTATCTGCTGTGTACTTTGCAAACCTGTTACAAAGAAGTGCCTTGAAATAACAGAGAGCATACAATTATAACGATGTAACTATATAACAATTACAGCACAGAAACACGACATCTCAGCCCTTCTAGTCCGAGCTGAACGCTTACTCTCACCTAATCCAACCGACCTGCACGCAGCCCAAACCCTCCCCCCTTCCTTTCCTGTCCGGATAACTACCCAATTTTACTTTAAGTGACAATACCGAACCTGCCTCTACCACTTCCACTGGACGCTCGTTCCACACGGCTACCACTCTCTGAGTAAAGAAGTCACCCCACATGTTACCACTAAACATTTGCCTCTTAACTCTCAATTCATTTCCAGCTGTTTGAAGCTCCCCTACTCTCAATGGAAAAAGCCAATCCACGTCAGCTCTATCCATCCCCCTCTTCATTTTAAGTACATCTATCAAGCCCCCTCCCTCAACCTTCTACGCTCCAAATAATAAAGAACTAACTTGTTCAACATTTCTCTGTAACTTCGGTGCTGTATCCCAGTAACATTCCAGTAAATCTCCTCTGTACTCTCTCTATTTTGTTGACATCTTTCCTATAATTCGGTGACCAGAACTGCACACAATACTCCAAATTTGGCCTCACCATTGTCTTGAACAATTGTAGCATTCCATCCTAAATCCTATACTCAATGCTCTGATTTATAAATGCTCTGATTCATAAAGGCTTGCATACCAAAAACCTTTTTCACCACCCTATCGACATGAAATTCCAAATTTCGGAAACCATTATTCCTAGAATACTCTGTTCTGTTGCAAACTAATGCAATATTTTGATTAGTCCTACCACAAAGTGCACCTCACACTTATCAGCATTAAACTCCATCTGCCGTCTTTCAGTCTAGTATTCTAACTGGCCTAAATCTCTCTTCAATCTTTGAAAACCTATTTCATTATCCACAACGCCATCTATCTTAGTATTATTTGTATACTTGCTAATCCAATTGATCACCATATCATCCAAATCATCATTGTATATGACGAACGATACTGGACCCAGTGCAGATCCCTGAGCCCCATCACTGCCACTAAACTGACAAAAAAGTTATCCACCACTACTCTCTGGCATCTCCCATCCTTCCACAGTTACATCCATTTTACTACTTCAATATTAATACCTAACGTTTGAGCCTTCTTAACTAAACCTGCCTGTGGAACCTTGTCAAAGCGTAACTGAAGTCCATATAGACAACATTCACTGCTTTACCCTCGTTAACGTTCCTATTCAATAGGATTTGTCAAGCATGACCTTGCACGCACAAATCCATGCTGACTGTTCCTAAACAGACCCTGTCTATCCAGATAATCATATATACTATCTCTTAGAATGCTTTCCATTAATTTACCCACCGCTGACGTCAAACCGACAGGCCTGTAATTGCTAGGTTTACTCTTAGAAACCTTTTTAAACAATGGAACTACATAACCAATACGTCATTCCTCCGGCACCATCCCCACTTCTAACTCCATTTGAAATATTTCTTTCGGAGCCCCTGCTATTTCTATACTAACTTCCCACAAGTTTCTAGGGAACTTCCTCAAATGTGCACCAGATGGAGGTCAGCTTGCACTTCCTTGTCACTCGCAGCTGAGTCCGCGGTAAACGGGAATGCACGCACCACCTTCCGAACGTCGCTCCCAATCCATCTCGAACAAACGGATTGTATCCCAACGGATTGTATTCCACGAAAGACAATGATGGTTTTAATAATAATTATTATAATAATTACAATAATGATAATAATGACAGATAAGATGATGAGAGGCTTTGATCGTATGGATAGTCAGAGGATTTTTTTTTCCCTGAGCTAATATGTCTTGTACGGGAGGGCACATCTGTAAGATGATTGGAAGTAGGTACAAAGGGAATGTCAGGGGTAAGTTTTTTAGGCAGAGAGTGCTGAGTGCGTAGATTTGACCGCCGGCGACGGTAGTGGAGGATACTTTGGGAGACAGCAGAGGAATCAGCTTGCTCCTCTCTTGTCCTATGTTACCTGAACCTGAACAATTGAATCCAAAATCTTCCGAAACACGAAGTTTAGTCTATCAGTTATATAACTCCCTTTCTGCCAGTAACGGTGGTGAAGGCGGATACGACTGGGTCTTTTAAGTGACTCCTGTATCGGCACATGAAGCTAACGAAAATAGTGGCCCATCGATAACACGAGGTAATTTATAAAGTAAATAGATGCTCGGCACAGCAGTGTGTTCGGAATTTCCTGTAATGTGTTGTAGATTTTCTATGTTTCTGTAATTTCTAACTAATATTTTCTCTGTTTGCCAACTGAGCATATCCTTCCATTTTCCTCATAGGCTCATGTCAGTCGCGGAATCTTTTAAAGGCCGCTTTCCCTTGTGCCTCGACCACCACACCAGAGAGTGCAGCCCTTCTACCCACTACTCTCTGTGTAAACCTCTTGCCATTGGAAGCTACAACACATGAATTTGTCCGGGACTTTGTGTATGTTTGTAAATAAATGTTTTTGTTTTTGTGTCATCTGCAAGATTACTAATCAGTTTATTTGCAGATATCCGCATCCGTTATATGTATCACAAACCCCGGAAGGACTCACTGTAGCACATTATCTATGGACTATTCCTTATGTGTTGTGATTAAAATGCGATTCCTGGGTTACAACATAAAATTTCTGCATCACAATCTGTCATCTACTGGCAGCACACAAATATACGTTTGTATTTTTGCAGATGAGTGAATCAAACAGCAGAGCTACTGAATTACCTGTCCACGGACAGGTGTTTCGACTGTTATATACCCCCAGGGCTCATTCTTTCTGTGGACCGTCACTTCAAAAAGACCGAGAGAATGAGACTGACTTCTGATACTGCTGGATTTCTGCTGATTATAAAATTTGCACAATTGCTATGATGAGAGAGGTGGCGTTATTTGATGGACAATGAATATTTAAAATTTATTCTGCGGCTTGTTTTGAATATACAAGGACGCAGAGACACACAGTCAGAGTCAAGGTGCTCAATGGAAGACAGCAGTGAGTCGGCCGCATTTAAACTTACTGTGGCCCAAATGGGTGAGTTGAGATGGATCGAGAGTATTCATAATTGACTCTCACAAGTTGCTGGAACTAGAAGAAGTTTGCAGAGAGGAGAGGTAGTATTGAAACAGACGAAACCTTGTGACAAAGAGATTACTGTTTGGACTCTGTCTTAAAGCAACCGGGGAGGGTGAGTTTATTTCCATTCGGATATGAAAGTTTGTTGTGACAGAGTTAATCCGCAGGAGTGGATTCTCTGCTCACGGGAAAACCTTTGTGGTTACCAGTTGAATGTTTACCCTTTGTCTGGGTATGGTAATTCACTGAAGAAAGGCACCCCTGTGACAAAACAGCGATAGAGTTACTTCGTAGGTTGTGGAACTGGATAAGTGGCTATCACGTTGTGTGTGATTGGTATCACCTTGTGGAATCTACCAGTGTGTCGACACTTACCTGGGTGGTGGTCCCCTTGAAGATGGTCACACTTGTGGTAAGCTACTGTTAGTGAGGTTTCGTGTGAGGATTCGGAGGACAACGGGAAGATCGACGACAGCTGTTCGTTTGGATTACAAATATCTCTCTCTCACATCAACTGTTGTGCCTTTGAACTGAACAGAAATTTCGGATATAACATCGTGAGACGGTAAGTCTTGCTACTTGAGCATGACTACATTTGGAAAATATTTTACACTCCGATATATACATAACACTGCAAACCCTTGGATTACCCGGTTTAAGTTATATATTATGTGTTGCTAACAAACTATTGCTGGTTACCAGCGAAACCTAACTCCAGGTGTGTTCCATTAATGCTCAAACCTTTACAGTGTTGCGCAAAGCAAGAGGTACTTTCCCCAGTACTGCGTTTAAGTAACACAACCAAGCTGAACTTTCTTCTGATATCTCAGCATAAACTGTCTTTTGTTATCAATAGACAATAGACAATAGGTGCAGCAGAAGACCATTCGGCCCCTCGAGTCTGCACCGAAATTCTGAGATCATGGCTGATCATTCACTATCAATACCCAGTCCCTGCCTTGACCCCTTGATTCCCCTATCCATCAGATATCTATCTAGCTCCTTCTTGAAAGCATCCAGAGAATTGGCCTCCACCGTCTTCCCGGTCAGTGCATTCCACACCTCCACAAATCTCTGGGAGAAGAAGCTCTTCCTCAACTCTGTTTTAAATAACTGACCTCTTATTCTCAATCCATGCCCTTTGGTACTGGACTCTCCCAACATCTGAAACATATTTCCTGCCTCAATCCTATCAAATCCTTTAATTATCTTAAACGTTTCAATCAGATCCCATCTCAATCTCCTCAATTCCAGCGTGTACAAGGCCAATCTCTCCAATCTCTCTGCGTAAGACAGCCCTGCCATTTCAGGAATCAACCTACTGAATCTACGCTGCACTTCCTCAATTGAGAGAATATCCTTCCTTGAACCTGGAGACGAAAACTGTACACAATAATCCAGGTGTGGTCTCACCAGGGCCCTGTACAAATGCAAAAGGACATCCTTGCTCTTGCACTCAATTCGCCTTGTAACAAAGGCCAACATTCCATTTGCCCTCTTCACTGCCTGTTGCACTTGCTCATTCACCTTCATTGACTGGTGAACTAGGACTCTTAGGTCTCTTTGCATTTCT
This sequence comes from Hypanus sabinus, assembly GCF_030144855.1. Taxonomy (NCBI): domain Eukaryota; kingdom Metazoa; phylum Chordata; class Chondrichthyes; order Myliobatiformes; family Dasyatidae; genus Hypanus; species Hypanus sabinus. Next base: position 59,051 of record NW_026781855.1, on the reverse strand, counting down.
CCCTTACCTAACTCTACACCATTCAGACAATAATCTGCCCTCTTGAGCTTGCTTCCAAAGTGGATAACTTCACATTTATTCACATTGAATGACATTTGCCAAGTATCTGCCTACTCACCCAGCCTATCCAGGTCTCCCTGTATTCTCCTAACGTCCTCTTCGCATGTCACTCTGCCACCCAGTTTAGTATCGTCAGCAAACTTGCTGATATAGTTTTCAATGCCCTCATCTAAATCGTTGACATAAATCGTAAAGAGCTGTGGTCCCAATTCAGAGCCCTGTGGTACCCCACTAGTCACCTCCAGCCAGTCCGAGAAACACCTATTCACTGCTACCCTTTGCTTTCAATCTGCCAACCAGTTTTGTATCCATGTTGAAACCCTGCCCCCAATGCATTGAGTTCTGAGTTTACTCACCAATCTCCTATGTGTCACCTTATCGAATGCCTTCTGAAAATCTAGGTACACAACATCCACAGGCTTACTCTCGTCTAACATCCTTGTTACACCCTCAAAATACTCCAACAGATTAGTCAAGCATGATTTGCCCTTGGTAAATCCATGCTGGCTCGGCCTAATCCTTGTTCTGCCATCAAGATGTGTCACTATTTCGTCCTTAATAATGGACTCAAGCATCTTCCCCGCGACTGACGTTAGGCTAACAGGGCGACAGTTCTCCGTTTTCTCCTTCCCTCCCTTCTTGAAAAGTGGGATAACATTAGCCACTCTCCGATCTTCAGGAACTGATCCTGAATCTAAGGAACATTGGAAAGTTATTATCAATGCATCCGCAATTTCCTGAGCCACCTCTTGTAGAACCCTCGGATGCAGACCATCTGGACCCAGGGATTTATTAGCCTTCAGTCCTACCAGTCTACTCATCACAGTTTCTTTCCTAATGTCAATCTGTCTCAATTCCTCTGATATCTTAAGACTCTGTCCCATCCATACATCTGGGAGATTGCTTGTGTCCTCCCTGGTGAAGACAGATCTAAAGTATGCATTAAATTCTGTTGTCATTTCCCTGTTTCCCATAACATTTTCTCCCAATTCATTCTTCAAGGGGCCAACATTGTTCTTAACTATCTTCTTTCTCTTCACATAGCTAAAAAAGCTTTTGCTATCCCCTTTTATATTCCTGGCTAGACTGAGCTCATACCTGATTTTTTCTCTCCGTATTGCTTTTTTAGTTAAGATCTGCTGTTCCTTAAAACTTTCCCAATCATCTGTATTCCCACTCATCTTAGCCCTGTCATACTTCTTTTTCTTTAATGCTATACAATCTCTGACTTCCTTTGTCAACCACTGTGGCCCCTTCCCTCTCTTTGAATCCTTCCTTCTCATTGGAATGAACTGCTTTTGCATCTTTTGTATTATGCCCAAGAATATCTGCCACTGCTGATCCACTGTCTTTCCTGCCAGGGCATCCGCCCATTTAACTTTGACCAGTTCTTCCCTCATGGCTCCGTAGTCTCCTTTATTGAATTGCAACACTGACACCTCTGATCTGCTCTTATCCCTCTCAAATTGTAGATAAAAACTTATCATGTTATGATCACTACTTCCTAATGGCTCCTTTACTTCAAGATCACTTATCAATTCATGTTCATTACACAACACCAAGTCCAAAATAGCCTCGTTCCTGGTTGGCTCAAGCACAAGCTGTTCCAAAAATACATCCCTTAGACACTCCACAAACTCCCTATCCTGGGGTCCAGCATCTACCTGATTCTCCCAGTTCACCTGCATGTTGAAATCTCCCATAACGACTGCATTACATTTAGCACATGCCAATGTTAACTCCCTAATCAACTTGTACCCAATATCCACGCTACTGTTTGGGAGCCTGTACACAACACCCATTAGGGTCTTTTTACCCTTACTGTTCCTCAGCTCAATCCACACAGTCTCTACTTCCCCTGTTCCCAAGTCACCTCTTGCTAAGGACTGAATTTCATTCCTCACCAACAGGGCCACCCCACCCCCTCTTCCCATATTTCTGTCTCTACGATATCACGTATACCCTGGTACACTCAATTCCCAGGCCTGATCCCCTTGCAGACATGTCTCCGTTATCCCAACAATATCGTAGTTCCCCATTTTCATCTGAGCTTCAAGCTCATCTGTCTTATTGCTGACACTACTCGCATTCAAGTATAGAATTCTTAGCCCATTCCTCCTCTCTTTGCTTAAAACACTGTCTACTTTACCTAACCCAGCTCCTTGAACTTCCTTCGGGCTAATTGCACCCTGAATTTGGATGACCTTCTCAAGATCACCCAAACCTTCTACACATTGAACCCCATGCTACTTCTGACCAACCCTCTGGATCTGGATCCCTGCCCCCTGAACATCTAGTTTAAACCCCCCAAGCAGCACTGGCAAACACTCCTGCAAGAATGCTAGTACCCCTCCGGTTCAGATGTAGACCGTCCCTTCGAAACAGATCCTAATGTCCCTGGAACAAAGACCAATTATCCAAAAACCTGAACCCTTCCTTCCTGCACCATGCTCTCAGCCTCGTGTTAATGTGCATAATCATTCTATTCTTCACCTCACTCGCACGTGGCACAGGTAGCAATCCCGAGATTGTCACCCTGGAGATCCTGCCTTTCAGCTTCACTCCTAACTCCCTGAACTCTCTAAGCAGGACCCCCCTCACTCACCTTACCTGCATCGTTGGTCCCTACATGGACCACTTCATCTGGGTTCATGCCCTCGTTCTCAAGAATATCCTGCACCCGATCTGAGATGTCCCGGAGCCTGGCACCAGGGAGGCAACATACCATCCGAGACTCCCGATCTGACCCACAAAATCTCCTATCTGCCCCCCTAACTATAGTATCCCCTAAAACTATCGCTCTCTTCTTTTCCCTCCTCCCCTTTCTAGTTGAGGGTTCAACCTCTGTGCCAGAGGCAGGACCACTACAACTTATTCCTGCTAGGTCATCCCCATCAACAGTATCCAGTACGGTATACTTATTGTTAATGGGAATGGCCGCAGGGGTGCTCTGCTCTCTCTGCCTGCTCCCCCTGCCTCTCTGGTCCGTCACCCATCTGCCTACTTCTTGGTTTTTTGGTGTGACTACCTCCTGATAACTCCTATCTATCTCTGCCTCTGCCTCCCGAATGATCCGTACTTCATCCAGCTCCCGCTCCAACTCCCTAACTCGGGCTGATAGGAGCTGCAGCTGGACGCACCTCTTGCAGGTGTGGTCATCAGGGACAACTGTGTTGACCCTGACTTCCCACATACTGCATACGGAACACACCACTGCTCTGACTGTCTCTCCCATACCTGAACTGAATTAATAGAATAAGTCTAAAAAGCACCTAGCGACCTTACATTCTTCCCCTCAGAGAGCAATCAAACAGGCTTACCGTAGTCCGCTTACGCCGAAGCCCACTTAGCCAAAGCCCAGTACTCTGCTTCCACGGACTCCGCTGCCCGCTCTGAAAAGAAGTCCTGCCTTTTAAAGTGCGCGCTCGACACTGACGTCATTCGCGCCTGCGCAGTTCCCCCTCCTCGAAAGGTGTGGACCAGGTCGGCTTAAATCCTACCTACACGGTCGAATTCTCTGAGCTCCCAGCTGAATCACAAGCTGTAACTTTCTCCCGATTCAAATGTTCTCTGTTTTCTCTCAAATTTTCTCTCAAATGTTCTCTCCATTTGTTCTCTCCATTTTCTCTATATTTCTAAAAATATTTCCTAATCTCGTATTTGTCTTTCGTTCTAGACCGACCTATCGTATTATTATGACAAGGTTGTCACTTCTCCGGCCACATTTCCAACTGGACTGTCACCATGATCCGTCAACAACGACAACTCCATCACGTTTTTGCCGTCTGCAAGAGTATTTATGAGTCAACCCATTTTCAGCCAGATCAAACGGCAGGACAGTCCCAACAACTGTCACATGCAAAATGGTTGCCCTGTACCACAGGCATCTGTACACAATTTAAAGCCATGCTATCTAATGCATCTCGGTCTCGTCATATTCCACCGGAAGGAGTCCTTCTCAAAAGGCTGACTTCAAGTCCAATCCCAACGGTCGGACCTTCGCTGGCGTCATGTTTCACGGTCCGACCGACCCTACTAATGGAACAATGTACAATGGCCAATTAACCTATCAACACATAGGTGTTTGGTTTGTGGGAGGAATCAGGAGTACGCCGAGGACACCGAAGCACTCGCGCTTTACGGATAGCGGCGGAAACTGAGCAGAACGGCCTGTAAACAATCGGAGAAGGACAGAGGCCAAGCGACAAGGGAATCAATATATAAATAGACGTCGTGTGTCCTTTCCTCTGAAATCACCTTCCCCACATCCACAATGTACTAATTCTGATTCGACAGATAGCGCCAACACTACACAAAGTGTGCAAGATATATATATTTTTTTAATTTCCCTGAAGCTTTGTGATGGAGTTTGTGACTAGGAACGGACCATTTTACGAGTGCGAGTTATTAAATTATTCTCTCGGTGGCAGACAGATTTCTAAAGAAATCCGCTGCAAGCGGAGACTTGTAGTCTGCTCACGGTAACCAGCCTTCCTCAACGGCTCAAAGGCAGGCGCACGTAGAACCAATAGCCCTCCCCAGAGGAAAGAGATGGAACTACATCGGGCGTACCTGAGTGGGCAATCGGACCGCGCTGAATACCGGCAAGGCAAAATGGTGTTGTCAAGGCTTTGCATGCAAATCGGGAAGAATCACCCACTTGGTGGAACTGAGGGAGACATTACTGGGTACCAGCGAAGAAAGTAAACTGGAAGGAACAGAGTGGAGGCAGACTGGAATAGTCGCTGATCCTGTTGGTGCATGGAGGTGTGCAGGATGGGAGCTAATGAGGGGAGTCCACAAGCCCCATGGAACTGCACAAGCCATAGACGAAATAGCATATACTGGGGCGTCACTGAGGATTAATGCTCAGTTGATAACGCCGAGCGAGCTTTGTCATTAGACCGAACGGTGATTTCACCGATTCTTTGAACTGCAGCCTGAACCTGGTCTGGGCCACGGCGTAAAGGGCCGTGTTGGTGCAGCAACTCAGCAGTTGAAACTTGTAGCCCAGTTCCAACAGAGTATTCGGGGGATTAGCTTTAAAATAAATATACAAGCTATCCCATACGGAATACCCGGTCAGCAGCGCCCACAGCAGGATGAAATTCCCCGACATCACCAGCAGTAGCAAGAGGGATTGCCTGCGGTTCTTCATCTCCGGGTCGGTGGGCGTCTAGCCATCGCGAGAAACACGGAGTCTCCTCCTGGCTCGGCTGGCCAGTAAGACGTGTCTTATGGTTAGACTGTTGAGCAGGAGAATCAGAACAAAGGGGAATATTGGGGTGAGGAAGAAATGAATCGCTTACAATGTTACCAACTGAAGAGAGGAAAAGAAACGGCGACTATCCAGGCAGAGCAAGGGCATAATTAGTCGAATATTTCCCATCGAGCATAAAGTAAAAGAAAATGTTTTTTTAAGCAGCTCAGCAAAGTCACTATACCCACAACCAGAGCTTTCCCGGTGCAGTAACGCAGTTTCAGCTGCGGAAAACAAATGGCCACACATCGATCAAAAGTGAAAGCGACGGTGAACCAGACAGAACAGTCTGTGGCAGCGTAGAGTATGACGGCGTGAATATTACACACGGGAAAATGGAAACTCCAGTAGAAAACCTCCCTTGGCATGTAAATCATCGGAATCTTGCTCAATACCAGATCGATTAGAACGACCAGCTGATCCGCTGCTACCATGGCAACCAGGTACCTTGTGACGCCTTTGGAGAGACCACACTTTCCCCGGGACAGGATAATGATTGTCACCATGTTCACTGTGCGGCGGTAAATCAAGACCATTAACACGCATTCGGAATTAAATATTCTCTGAAAACAACTATATTAATCGATATCTTTTCCAAGAGCAGAGATGGACATTTAATAGATGTACCTACTAAGGAGGTAATCGGATCCATTATTAAATGGTAGTAACTATAATACACCTGCGAAGTTCAGGAGAATGAGGAGAGTCTCATTGAAACCTACCGAATGTTGAAAGGTCAAGATATCGTGGACGTGGAGAGGATAGCTACTGTTGTCTTGGAATCTGAAACTAGAAGTTGAGGATTTACAAGACATCACATTAGAACAGAGGTGGATAGAAATCTGCTTCGACCGAGGCTGGTGAATATGTGGAATTCCTGGCCACAGACGGCTATGGGAGTCAGTTCGTTGGAACCATCTGCAGCGGAGAATGATATGCGGGTGATTCGTCCGGGCGTCAACTGATATGGAGAATGCGTCGCCGGAATGTGGTTGAGAGGGATAATAAATCAGGTAGATGGAATGACCGAGTATTCTCGGTTCTCGAATGAGGGAATTTAACTCCCGAATCCTATGGGCCAAGTAGTGATATCGATGGATATCTGGAATTTATTCTGAACATTGTTGTCAGGAGAAGGAGCTGAAACCGGGATACAATAGTGAACTGTTAACTGATTAAGGGCCAAGTATCACGGCGCCAGATATTCAACTTCCTTCAACAGTAAACACGAGAGAACATTAGAGCAGAAGGGCTGAAGATATGGTAGCTGCGATAGTCCATCACTTTGATCTGGCATGCTCCGCCATTGAAGATAATCATGGTTGAGTTGACCATGGACACATCTCCATCTGTCTGCTTTACCACCGCCCCGAAAGCCCGTAATCCCCCTACTACTACGCCTCAATCTATCCAAACATTTCTGAAATATATTTACTGAGGTAGCGTCCACTTCTTCATTGGGCAGAGAATTCCACAGACTGACCACTCTCTGGGAAAAGCAGTTCCTCCACATCTCCGTCCGAAATTCACTCCCCACAAGCTTCAGCCTATGTCCGCTAATTCTAGTCTCAACTACCGGTAGAAACAACTTTCCTGTCCCTGTCATATCTATCCCTTTCGTACATTTATATGTTGCTGAAAGATCGTCTCTGATGCTTCTGAATTCCAGTGCGTGCAGTCGCACCCGACACAATCTCGCCTTATATTCTCTCCAACTCACGACTGGAATAAAAATGTGGAAACGAGACAAGGACAGTAAATCCCTCCTCAAGGCAGAGTACCAGACCTTACGTAGAACTGCAGCTCAACAGTACCTCGTGCATTTGCATCATAACCTCCCTGCTCGTAAATTCACCCCTCTCGCAATGAAGGCCAATAACCGATTTTCCTCCTTGTTAGCCTGCCGCTGCTGCAAACCAACCTTTTGTAATTGAAGAACAAACTCGCTAAAGTGAATCCACACGGTACCATACTGCAATCATTTACCACTTAATAATATTCTGTCCTTCCATTTGTCCTTCACAAATAGATGATCTCGCCTTTCGCAACATTGTGCGCCGTCCGCCTAATACTTTCGCTTAAACAATCGATATCCGTCTGCAGGTTCCCAGATTCCACTGCAGTATTTGTGTAGGCAGAAGATCATGGTAGTAATGATGCCTTAGTGACCTCATTCTCTTTAATAGGTGGGGTTTCAGGTATTTATTTATTTATTCAGTTATCTATTTATTTATTTATTTATTTAGTTATTTGTTTGTTTGTTTGTTTGTTTATTTAATCATTCATTCAGACATTCAATGCTTTAAAAAACACCACAATATGCTGACTTAACCCTTACGTCCTGTTCATAATCTCTACCTTCAAAGTATGATCCGGGTCAAGTTTGATCGTGTCTAAGAATCCCCAAATAACAAGTATCTTTTCCAACTTTTAAACCACAGATCTTTTTAAAATATATGAATAGCCTATCTGACATCAATAAATGAGTGATTAATCTTTAATGAATGTTTCAGAGAACAGGGAAAGTGTATTTTTAGAGGAAAAAAAAAACTTTTCTGACAAAAAAGCTTCTGCTATCACATAATATCATGTCCTATTTTAGCTAAGATATGAAAACGGTACAGCCTGAATGATGTAAATATATTTGCTGATTATGAAATTGTCGAGAACATTCTGCAACTGTATAATTTAGTATATAACCATTTATAACCATTTCAACCATTAAAACAGTGTCCTTAATGCTATATCATAAAATATCCTCATAACCACAATATAATCATAAATATTAACTATTAATTAAACGTTAACTAGCAGTTAACCAACACACAATCCAAACTAATAATAATAATAATAATAATAATAATAATAATAATAATAATAATAATAATAATAATAATATCCTCGTGCATTTGCAGCATCACCTCCATGCCCGTTTGCCGCTGCACCTCCTTCTCTGTATGCTGAATCGTCTTTGTTGCTGATGAGACCCACCACCGGCGGGTCGTCGACGGACTTGATGATGTGGTTCGAGCTGTGGGTTGCAGCACCGCCGTGGGTCAGCAGAGTGAACAGCAGTGGACTGAGAACACAGCCTTGTGGGGCCTTCTTGCTTAGTGTAATAGTGTTGGAGATGCTGCGTCCGATTACGACAGACTGAGGACTCCCAGTCAGGAAGTCTATAAGACTATAACACAGTTTCAGAAGGAGGTATTTAGGCCCAGTAGATTCAGATTTCAAATCAATTTCTGATTGTGTTGAACGCTGAACTGAAGTCTGTGAACAGCATTTGAATGTACGTGTCTTTGCTGTCTAGGTTGTTCGGGCCAGGTGGAGCGAGTCCTAGAATTTCTTTAATTTCCAAAAGGCATTACGATGGGGATTGATACAAGGGTCGAACGATTGAATGAACCTTTTACGAGGGCTAGTTATTAATTTATTCTCTAGGTGTCAGACAGATCTGCAAAGAAATCCGCTGCAACGGGACTGTAGTCTGTCTACAGTCTGTCTACTGACTGTAGTCTGTCCAGCCTTCCTGAACGGCTCAACGTCAGGCGCTCTTGGAACCAATAGCCCTCCGCAGAGGAAAGAGACAGAACTACATAGGGCGTAACTGAGCAGGCAAACGGAACACACGGAAGACCGGCAGTACAGAAGGGTCGTATTGCGATGGGGTTGGCAAGGCTTCGCATGCAAATAAGGGAAGAATCACCCACTTGGTTGACCAGAGGGTCAATACAGGGAACCCGTGAACAAAATAGACTGGAAGGACCAGTGTGGAGGCAGACTGGGGCATTCCCTGATCCTGTTTGTGCATGGAGGGGCGGAGGGCGGGAGCTATTCATGGACGTCCACAGCTCCAATGGAATTGCAAATGCTACTGAAGAAATGGGATATATTGGGGCGTCACTGAGGATTAATGCTCTACTGACAACGACGAAAGAACATTGTCATTAGACGAAGGGGAGATTTCACCGTCTCCTTGAACTGCAGCCTAAACCGGGTCTGGGCCGCGGCGTACAAGGCCGTGTTTGTGCAGCAGCTCAGCAGCTGAAAAATGTAGCTCAGTTCCAGCAGCATATTCGGGGGTTTAGCTTTAAAATAAATGTACAGGCACTCCCATACGGAATACACGGTCATCAGCGCCCACAGCAGGATGAAATTCCCCGACATCAGTAACAGTAACAGGAGAGATTGCCTGCGGTTCCTCATCTCCGGGTCGGCGGTCGTCTCCCTATCGCGCGAACCATGGAGTCTCATCCGGGCTCGGCTGGCCCTTAAGACGTGCCTGATGGTTAAACTGTTGAGCAGGAGAATCAGAACAAAGGGGAATATTGGGGTGAGGAAGAAATGAATCGCTTCAAATGGTACCCTGCGATGTGCGGAAAAGATACGGCGACTACCCAGGCAGAGCAAAGACATAAATAAAGTCGAATATCTCCCACTGAGCATAAAATACCAGAACATGTTCTTTACGCAGCTCAGCAGAGTCACTGTCCCCAGAACCAGAGCCGCCGCTCTCCCGGTGCAGTAATTTAGTTTCAGCTGTGGAAAACAAATGGCCACACATCGATCAAAGGTGAAAGCGACGGTGAACCAGACAGAACAGTCTGTGGCAGCGTAGAGTATGACGGCGTGAATATTACACACGGGAACACGATAACTCCAGTAGAAAACCTCCCATGGCACGTAAGTTATCGGAATCTTGCTCAAAACCAGATCGAACAGAACGACCAGCTGATCAGCTGCTACCATGGCAAGCAGGTACGTTGTTACGCCTTTGGTGAGACCGCACTTTCCCCGCGACAGGATGACCATTGTCAACACGTTCACTGTGCGGAGGGAGATAAAGACATTTAACACACATTCGGAATGAATTATTCAATGAAAACAACTATTTTTATCGAAATAATTTCCAAGAGCAGAGATGGACATTGAATAGATGTCCCTACTAAGGAGGCAATCGGATCCATTATTAAATGGTAGTGATTATAATGTACCTGCGAAGTTCAGGAGAATGAGGAGAATCTCATTGAAACCTACCGAATGTTGAAAGGCCAAGGTATCGTGGACTTGGAGAGGATAGCTACTGTTGTGTTGCAGTCTGAAACCTGAAGATGAGGATTTACAAGACATCACATTAGAACAGAGCTGGATGGAAATCTGTTTCGGCCGAGGCTGGTCGAAATATGTGAATTCCTCGCCACAGACGGCTGTGTGTGTCAGTTCGTTGGAACCATTTGCAGCAGAGTGTGATATCCCCTTGATTCGTCCGGGCGTTAATTGATCTGAAGAATGGGCGCCAGAATGTGCTTGAGAAGGATGATAAATCAGCTATGATGGGATGGCGGAGAAGCCTGGGTGCTCGAATGACGGAACTCAACGACTAAATACTATGGGCCGAGCAGTGATGTCGATGGACAGCTAGAATGTATGCTAAGTATTGCCGTCAGTAGAAGCAGATGAAAACGAGATATGATAATGATCTGATTACTGATTAAGTGCCAAGTATCACAGCCCCCGAAATTCACTTCCCTCAACAGTAAACACGAGTGTACATTAGAGCAGAAGAAATATTAGTTGGAATAGTCCATCTCTTCGGACTGGAATGCTCCACCATTGAAGATGATCTTGGTTGAGCTCACCATAGACATATATTCATCTGCCTGTTTTTCCCTTCTGAAGCCTGTAATACCCCTACTACTGCGCCACAATCTATCCAAACCTCCATGCTCATAAATTCACCCATCGCGCAGTGAAAGCCACTAACCCATTTGCCTCCTTGTCGCCTAATGCAGCTGCAAACCAACCTTTTGTGATTGAAGAACAAGCACTCTAAAGTCCTTTCACACGGCAGCATACTGCAATCGTTTAGCACTTAATAAAATTCTGTTCTTCAATTTGTCATTCCCACGTAAATGACCTCGCCTTTAGGAACATTGTGCTCCGTCTGCATACACGCTGATACTTTCGTTTAAATAATCGATATCCGTCTGCAGGCTCCCAGATGCCACTGCACTATTTGTGTAGTGGAAGATGATGGTAATAATGATGCCGACGTGACTTCATTCTCTTTAGGTAATGATTTCTTTATTCATTCATTCATTCATTCATTCCCTTCCAACAGTATTCGAGATAGCTGAATTATCCAACCATGTCCTGAATGGACTGTGGAATATAAAGTAACGGAAGCACGTGTATGCTTCACGGAGGGTGCAAATGTAATTTTGCAGAATACTGCCTAGATTTGAGGGCACTCACTTTGAGAGTATGATCTGAGAGTTCGAACATGCTTGGAATCGAGTGAAGGTGCTTGAGAGATCAATTGTTGGCAGTGCTTGAGACGAGAAGGGACACAGATAACGTTTGCCTGACAGAGAAGTAACCGGGACGCTGACAGACACAAAGCTGGAGAGAAAACGTCCGTAATTTACTGAGCCGGAGCTGCTGAAGCGGTACCGTTTTGAGAGACCTGCCATGCAATTAGCGCGTCGTTAGAGGACAAGTATGAAAGAGAAGCGATTAATATGTTCCAACGTTAATCTCGAGGAAGAGACAAGACACTTACCAGGGACTGCTACAATTGCGAGTACGGGATAGTAAACTATTTTGAAGCTGTCAATCGCCGGAGGGATTGGATCGCCAAGCGGTACCATTTTAGGATTTTTATCCAGATTTGGATTGCCCCAGAAAATGTTCCTCAGAGATCCCGCAGCGTTCCGCGAAGCATTTTGCAGATTCATTGCTGGAAAACTCCAGATTCTCCTGTTCCCGATACAGCCTCTGTCCTCTCTACCTGGAGCCGCTGGTCTCCGATAGCGCAGAGTGACGGCTCTGATTGAGACTGGCGTTGAGAGGGAGACATATTAATAGAACAGGGAACCAGCAGCCACACCTCCGCGGTGACGTCATCAATCCCCAAGGACACTCCCTTCATTAAGTTCTAAGGAATGACTCGTGTAGTTAACCATTTGTTTGTAGACATTCAGATACAAATGCCGATTGTAAGTGTATCTAATAATCTCTGTAGTCGGCTCTCCTCGGATGCGTGCCGTTTCTGTAAATTGGCACAAAATTGAGAAACATATTGACACACAGTTAGATATTTATACAGAAACGGATTGGAAAGGAAGGTACACGTAGCAAATCAAAAACAAACAAACAATGATGATATAAACAGATTAAAATGAATATTGCTTAGATAGATCTGAAAAATAGAGTTGCATAGTTTGATTGACAATGATATCGATTTAGATTATTCGAAAATAATGATTTTCGGAAAAAAAAGGAGCTTCGAACCACCGGCCAATCTGCACATCGGGTGATGTCGGAGTCAGCAGGGGTATAAAAAGCGACAGCGAATCGTAACAGTAAAGAAGAGCTTTGACAAGCGTCCAGGCAGCGTTTGCGGCTTATCAGCAGCAGTAAGGCAGGGTCAAATGCAATAGCCATAGTCTGAATGGGCGGTCAAACAGGTCATCTTCAGGATTCTGCTCACCAAGGCTTTAGCTCAGTCAGACCAGAGTTAAAGAAGGCAAAGAAAAGAAAGCAGTTGGCTAATATTTTTTTCCCTTCCCTTTTTTATATCTGATCAGATAGGATACAGAGATGCCAGGCAGGATAGTTGAATGCTCCTCTTGCGGGATATGGGAAGCCATTGAGAACTCGGATAAACCTCAACGACGACAGCTGCGAGAGCTGCATTCAGCTGAATCTGCTGACAATCGCGTTGATGAGCTGGGGGTGGAACTGGACGAGCTCCAGATCATTCGGGAGGAAGAAGCATGATGGAATAAACATATAAAGAAGGAGTTACACCCAGGAGGCAGGCAACAGGAGACTGTGTGACAGTCAGGAAGGAGAAATAGCTGAAGGGGACCAGGGCAGAGTTGTAGAGTTCCCATGCGGCAATCTCCTGCAACATTTGGGATACCGTCGCAGAGTTTCGGGGGCGGGTTAATCACCTAACAGTGTTCACTCACAGTGTTGGACTCTCATGCACTTAGTTTGTCTTTGTGACACAGAATGGAAGTTGTCGTTGAGTGATGTCCTTGAGTGTATGTTGGTGTGGGGGGCAGAGGGAAAGTCACTCTGTGGTGATAGGATATTCGTTAGTGGTGCGGACAGGTAGTTCTGTCGGCGACAACGTTAGCGATATCTCAGATCGAGTCCTCAGTATTCTTAAATGGGTATGTGATCAGCAAGAAATTGTTGGCGATTGAGTTACCAATGACATGGGTACGATGAATGACGAAGTACTGTACTGGCAGTTCCGAGAGTTAACAGTTAAGTTTAATGGCAGGACCTTCCGGGATATGCTGCCCGTGGAACGGGATTATGAGGCCGGAAGCAGGACGAATATACAAATTAATAGCTTGCTAAAGAGTTGCATTTATATTCGATTTCTCTGGAAATGGATGCTAATATTGCATTTGGCTTCCCCTCAGTTCTGCAAATATTCCGTCAGGAAATCTTCCCAAAAGGCTTTGCACCTCTGCTTGTTTCAGTGTTATCCCCTTTGTTAAAATAGCCTAGGCCTATAGAGAGCATACAGTTTATAACATGGAGAACGAGTTGTTTTTATATACCAGTCCTCGGAAAATGGATTGGAACATGCATTTGTGTCCCTCACCACTCACTGAATCTGCAGATTTTCCTGTGTAATTGCAACTCTGATTTTTCAATACAAATGTTCTTCCCATTTACGAAATACTCCACGCCTTTATTCCATTTGCCAAAGAGTAAGACTCGGCACTTAGCTACGTTATGTTCCTTCATAATTATTTGCCTCTTCTCTAGTCTGTCTTGTTCCGTCTGCAAGCACCTTGTTTCTTCAACACTACCAGGCCGTCCATCTACCTTCACATGCGTTTCAAACCCTGTCACATAGCAATCAAATCCTTCATCCAAATCATTGACGTACAACACGATAGGAAACGGTCCCAACACCGATTGCTCCTGAACTCCACTCATCACCGCTTGCAATGTTCATGGACAACTCCAGAAGGACACAATGTTAAACACCACCAGGATAGTTTGAAAGATCTGAGCGAATGAGAAATGAGCGTGATGCTGCGAAGCAGAAAGGTTACAAAATCTTACTATCAATGCGTGTCAGATTTCAACAAAGTATATGACTACCGAACAGTAATTACAGATGGGACAATCCATAATAACCGTCCGGATATCAAAACAGGGGATAGACAAAGAACAACAACTTATTCGGTAAAAGTCACTGCAACCACACAAAAAGTCAAGAAAAAATTTTTTTGCAATACCACAATATGCAGAATTAACCCTTACGTACAATTCATAAACTATACTTTCACGTTATGAACCGGGTCAAGTTTGATTCGGTCTAAGAATCCCCTAATAACAAGTGCCTACACCAAATTTTAAACCACAGATCTTTTCAGAATATATGAATAGCCGATCACTCAATAAATCGTTGAGTGATCCTTAATTAATGTTTCAGAGAGCATTGAAAGTGTATTATTTAGATAAAAAATCGTTTCTGGAAAAAAAGCATCTACTATCACAATATCATGTCCTATTTTACCTAAGACACGAAAACGTAACGGCCACAATGATTTAAATATATTTGTTGAAACTGAAAATGGCGAGAAAATTCTGCAACAGTGGAGTTTATTATATAAACATTTATAATCTTTACAACCATCAAACACTGTCCTTAATGCTATATCATAAAATATCCTCATAACCACGATGTAATCATAAATATAAACTATTAATTAAACATTAACTAACATTTAACCAACACACAAACCAAACAGAAATAATAATTGCCATTTGCAAACTAGTCTTCGCAGGCAAAGGAGTGGTCGGATACCTTGCGTGTGTGACCCTTGTTACCCACATTTGCAGCAAGTTGTCCCTGCTTTACATTCGTTTTTTGAAGAGCTGCAGTTGTATCTCCTTCTCTTCGGTGCCCCTTTGTTGGCTTCTTCTGGGACTTGTTGTTCATCAGCGCCGGGTTCAGAACTGGGCACTGCCCTTACCACTGCTGCTGAGGCTGCTGTGCGGGATGGTGGTGTCTCCTTTGCGTAAAAGGAGTATTAACAAAATCCTGCATTAAACACCTCCTACTTTTTATCTTGCTTTCCCTCCAGATAGGGTTCAGCGCACTCCATATGACAAAGGCGTTGTAAGTCGATATGTCAATGATGTTATGGACTATGGCGAGAGACAAGCGTGCTGTTCCCCTGAAGCAGCTCTGTGTGCCTGTTACTTTCTCAAGATTGTCCTCTACCCCGTTGTTGGCATTGTATTCAAGGATGATGACTGGTTTTGTGTCCTAAACGCTGACCTGTGCAACCTCATGTAATGTGCTCATAAGGATGACATTCTTGTTCATCATTTTCATCTACGAGACAACTGTGGTGTCATGGGTGAAAGCAAACTTGGAGGACAAGACGTCTCTCCCCCTTGTTGCAATCACAGCAGGTGGCAGCTGAGGCTTGTCCCGCCTCCCGGTGCCCACCATTGTAATTTTCTTATTCAGGAGCATCTGACCAGGTTCCTAAGACGCGAAGCAGTCGTCTCAGTGTCCTGTTAGTCCTTCTGTCATCTCTAACACGACGCCAATGCCTTATTGTCTCTCCGGGGCTCCCCCAGCTGGCATAGACTTGAATATTTCAAGCATAACTGGAAAGTGTATCACAGGCTGCCCGTAACGTTAGTCCATATGTTACTCTGTTGTTAGGCAGAAGTGACAGCGAACAGCAAATACACAAAAAAGGGACTTCAAAGACCAGCAGATGCCTGTCTCGGTAGGAACCTGGGCAGGTGTGGTGGGAACGCAGGCAGTTCTCGCGACAGTATGAAGGTCCCCGTTGTACTCTGTCACTATTGTCCCATAAACACCTGCACAGACGTGGCATATACAGGTTCACAGTTTTAAGTTTCCCTAAAACCAAAATATTCCCTGATTTCACCCAGACTGGTGGACCTAAAATCCATTTCAGTAGATACCGGTCGAAGTTAACCCAGCACAGCGCCATATAGGAAAATTTATAACACATATAACAATCACAGCACGGAAAAAGGCCATCTCGGCCCTCCTAGTCCGTGCCGTACTCTTAATCTCACCTAGACGCACCTACCCGCATTCAGCCCATAATCCTCCACTCCTTTCCTGTCCATATACCTATCCAATTTTACCTTAAATGACACAACTGAACTGGCCTCTATTACTTCTACAGGTAGCTCATTCCACACAGCTATCACCCTCTGAGTAAAGAAATACCCCATCGTGTTTCCATTAAACTTCCCCCCCCTAACTCTCAGATCATGTCCTCTCGTTTGAATCTCCCCTACCCTCAATAGAAACAGCCTATTCACGTCAACTCTATCTATCCCTCTCAAAATTTTATATACCTCGTTCAAATCCCCCCTCTACCTTCTACGCTCCAAAGAATAGAGACCTAATTTGTTAAAATTTTCCCTGTAACTTAAGTGCTGAAACCCAGTTAACATCCTAATAAATCGTCTCTGCATTCTCTCTAATTTATTGATATCTTTCCTATAATTCGCTGACCAGAACTGCACACAATATTCTAAATTTGGCCTTAACAATGCCTTGTACAATTTTAACATTACATCCCAACTTCTGTACTCAATGCTTTGAGTTATAAAGGCCAGCGTTCCAAAAGCCCTCTTCACCACCCTATCTACATGAGACTCCACCTTCAGGGAATTATGCACTGTTATTCTTAGATCTCTCTGTTCCACTGCATTCCTCAATGCCCTACCATTTACCCTGTACGTTCTATTTGTATTATTCCTGCCAAAAGGTAGAATCACACACTTCTCAGCATTAATCCCCATCTGCCAACGTTCAGCCCATTCTTCTAACCGGCATAAATCTCCCTGCAAGCTTTGAAAACCCACCTCATTATCTACAACACCTCCTACCTTAGTATCATCGGCATACTTACTAATCCAATTTACCACCCCATCATCCAGATCATTTATATATATTACAAAAAACATTGGGCCCAAAACAGATCCCTGAGGCACCCCGCTAGTCACAGGCCTCCATTCTGAGAAACAATTATCCACCACTATTCTCTGGCATCTCCCATCTAGCCACTGTTGAATCCGTTTTATTACTCCAGCATTAATACCTAACGACTGAACCTTCTTAACTAACCTTCCATGTGGAACTTTGTCAAAGGCTTTGCTGAAGTCCATATAGACTACATCCACTGCCTTACCCTCGTCAACATTCCTCGTAGCTTCTTCAAAAAATTCAATAAGGTTTGTCAAACATGACCTTCCACGCACAAATCCATGCTGGCTACTCCTAATCAGATCCTGTCTATCCAGATAATTATCAATACTATCTCGAAGAATACTTTCCATTTATTTACCCACCACTGATGTCAAACGGTCAGGTCTATAATTGCTAGGCTTACTTCTAGAACACTTTTTAAACAATGGAACCACATGAGCAATACGCCAATCCTCCGGCACAATCCCCGTTTCTAATGACATCTTAAAGATCTCCGTCAGAGCTCCTGCTGTTTCTACACAAACTTCCCTCAAGGTCCTGGGGAATATCCTGTCAGGACCCGGAGATTTATCCACTTTAAATTTCTTAAAAGCGCCAGTACTTCCACCTCTTTAAATGTCATAGGTTCCATACCTTCCTTACTTGTTTCCCACACATTACACAATTCAATATCCTTCTCCTTAGTGAATACCGAAGAGAAGAAATCGTTCAAAATCTCTTCCATCTCCTTCGGCTCCACACATAGCTGACCACTCTGATTCTCTAAGGGGCCAATTTTATCCCTCACTATCCTTTTGCTTTTAATATAACTGTAGAAACCTTTCGGATTTACTTTCACCTTATTTGCCAAACCAACCCCGTATCTTCTTTTAGCATTTCTAATCTCTTTCTTAAGATTCCTTTACTCCATGCTGCCTATATCTATTGTAAACATCCCTCTTTTTCCGAACCAAATTTCTAATATCCCTTGAATACCATGGTGCGTTCATACCTTTAACCTTTCCTTCCAACCTAACAGGGACATAAAGATTCTGTACCCTCATAATTTCACCCTTAAATGACCTCCATTTCTCTATTACATCCTTCCCATAAAACAACTTGACCCAATCCACTCTCTCTAAATCCCTTCGCATCTCCTGAAAGTTAGCCTTTCTCCAATCAAAAATCTCAACTCTAGGTCCTGTGCTGTCCTTCTCCATAATTATATTGAAGCTAATGCTATTGTGATCACTGGACCCGAAGTGCTCCCCAACACATACATCTGTCAGCAGACCTATCGCATTCCCTAACAGGAGATCCAGCACTGCCCCATCTCTAGTCGGTACTTCTATGTATTGTTGCAAAAAACTATCCTGCACACATTTCACAAACTCGAATCCATCCAGCCCTTTTACAGAATGAGCTTCCCAGTCTACGTGTGGAAAATTAAAATCTCCCACAATCACCACCTTGTGTTTACTACAAATCTCCTTACACATTTGCTCTTCCAACTCACGCTCCCCATTAGGAGGCCTATAATACACTCCTATCAGTGTTACTACACCTTTCTCATTCCTCAATTCCACCCAAATAGTCTCCCTAGAGGACCTCTCTAATCTATACTTCCAAAGACCGCCATAAGATTTTCTCGGACAAGCAATGCAACACTTCCTCCTCTGGCCCCTCCTTCTCTATCACACCTGAAGCAACTAACTCCAGGAAAATTTATTTGCCAATCACAACCTTCCTGCAACCATGTTTCACTAATAGCTACAACATCATAATTCCAGGTATCAATTCACGCTTTAAGCTCATAGACCTTTCTTACAATGCTCCTAGCATTAATATAGATACATTTAAGATACTCTCCACCTCCTCCTCTCTTTTCATCCCTAACAATGCATTCAAATTTACTATCCTTTTCTTTCTTCTCCCCTACATCTTCGGGCTGAGCCCATCCCTTCTCCATCACCTGCCTTTCCTCCCTCACACACTGTCTATTTACTTGCTCTACTGGTGAACTAACCTCCTCTCCCATAGTTTCCTCAAATTGATTCCCGCCCCCCCCCCCATCTCACTAGTTTAATGTCTGCCCTGTAGCCCTAGCAAACCTCCCCGCTAGGATATTCGTCCCCCCAGGATTCAAGTGTAACCCGTCCTTCTTGAACAGGTCACGCCTGCCCCAGAAGAGGTCCCAATGATCCAGAAACTTGAATCACTGCCCCCTGTTCCAATCCCACAGCCACGCATTCATCCTCCATCTAATTATATTCCTACCCTCACTGACGCGTGGCACATGTATTAAACCCGAGATTACTATCTTTGCGGTCCTTCTTCTTAATTGCCTTCCTAACTCTCTATACTCTCGTTTCAGGACCTCTTCCCCTTTCCTACCTATGTCATTGGTACGTACATGTACCACGACCTCTGGCTTCTCACCCTCCCACTTCAGGATATCTTGGAAGCTATCAGAAACGTCTCGAACCCTGGTACCAGGGAGGCAAATTACCATCCGGGACTCCCGATCAACTCCGCAGAACCGCCTGTCTGAACCCCTGACTATCGAGTCCCCTATTTTGACCCAAAAAGTCCTCTTTCTTCTATCCCTATCCTTCTGAGCTACAGGGCCGTCCTCTGTGCCGGAGGACCGGCCACTGTCACTTCCACCAGGTAGGTTGTCCCCCCCAACAGTACTCAAACATGAGTACTTATTGTCAAGGGGTACAGCCACTGGGGTAATCTCTAGTACCTGCCTCTTCCCCTTCCTGACCGTGACCCGCCTATCTGCCTCCCGTGGCCCCGGAGTGACCAACTGCCTGTAACTCCTCTCTATCACCTCCTCACTCTCCCTGACCAGGCGGAAGTCATCGAGCTGCAGCTCCAGTTCCCTAACTCGGTCCCTCAGGAGCTGCAGTTGGGTGCACCTGGCGCAGATGTGGACGTCCGGGAGGCTCGGAGACTCCAGGAACTCCCACAAACGACACCGAGAACAACAAGATGCCCTCACACTCATACTTCCCGAATAACTGAAAAATAACAAGAACTAAAAGATAAGCCTACTGTGCCCTCTTCTGCCTAAGCCTCTCCTAGCCCAAGCCCTACACTCTGCGCCCGGCTCACTCCCCTGCCCGCAAACGAAGCTGCCCGCTTCTTAAGGCTGCGTTCTTTTTATATCTTCCCGCCTTCCCAGGCCTCCTCACGCGCCAGCGCAGTCCCGCCTCTCAGAACTCCGATCTGAGACGCAATTGGACAATTTGAAAATGGCCGCCGCCGCATTTCCTCTTAGAGCCTCGCTGTCTTCTTCCAAAACACCTGTAGAAAATTTAAACATTTTAAAATATTTTCATTTTTGCGCCTATTGGGACACTTTAGGAAAAACGCATCAAGTTTCGGCTAAGAGAATGACATTTAAATTTGTTTTTAGTGCTATCAAATGTCAAATAGGATCACGTTTGACCCAAATAGTATCTCTGGGTTTAAATTGGAATGTGAAAGTAGATGTAACATGAATAGAGTAAATATTGTTCCAATAATAATATTTATAAACAGTATTATCTCAAATCGTGAAGCACAAAATAAATTAGGCTGTTTCTGATGATGCTATGTAAGATAGTTTCCGTAAGTAAAGCATCCATCCATTTACACCTGGAACAGGTAGCGTTAGAAAAGGTCAGAACAGAAGCAGAGTTAAAACAGAAATAATCGGACGCTAACTCGGAACTAAGTCCGTTGGGATCTGAATTTTTTTTTATGGAATTTGAACTTGCCATGGCGGAATTAAGATCTGGTGATCAGTCCTGTGGTTCTGCAAAAAGGTTTGTTGTTAGCCAGCAAATTAAATTTAATAAAATTCAATCCTACATTTACTGAAACCAAAGTGGAGAAATATTTTCAAAGTTTTGGAACTTTTGCTCTGATTTCAGTGTGGCCGAAAGAGAATTCGCCAGTGATGTTACACGCTGTAATTAACAGCAAGTCACAAGGATTTCATACAGGTTAAATGCTGGTGGAAGCATTTGATTATGATAATATGAAAATGCATATACTGAAATCTGTGAACTGTTTCCGGAAGCACACAGGGAAAGATTCAGAAATTTTAGAAAATAGGTGGAAAACTACGTGGAATTTGCTTACGATGAAGCTGCGTGTTTTGAAAGATTCCTCTAAAAATGTAAGTGGGGACTATAATAAATGGAAAGAGTAGATTTTAATGGAGGAATTAAACGGAACATCCCTGTCGATGTAAAGGCATATTCAAATGAAACGGACGCTGCTACATGCAGGGGACTGCTAAATCAGCTGATGAGTATACATCCATCCAATTACACAGTCCGTGGGTGTCTTGTGACTGCCTTATAAGCATGATGTGCTTCAGTATCCGGTGAGCATGATGTAATGGTCTTGTGATGGTGGGGTAATGTAATTCCCCGCTAGTGTGCGGGCACACAACGTAATTTTCCTGCTGGAGATCATGTGCTGGCCTATTCCAACAGGTATGATACTGGGAAGCATTGTTGTGACGCAGTTCAGTCCGTTGTTTAATTCGTCAATTACTCAATTCCTCGGTTATTGACGGCAGTTTCTCCACAACGCTGCAAGTTTGAATCCAGTCGGAGATTGGTGAATTTACCGGATTACGGAATACCCACAGGATCCAGTAAAGTGGATGTCGTTGGACGTAATACAGGGCTGACCTTATTGATTCCTCGTTCAAAGAGATAGTAATATGCATTCGAGATATTCCCTGTTGAGTTAAAACAGAAACAATTGGAAACTAACTTGGAACTAAATCGGTTAGATGCTGAAAAGAAAAAAAAGGAGGAAAACTAAATTTGCGATGGCGGAATTAAGGTCCGTGGTTCATTCTTCTGGCTCAAGAAAAAAATGTTTGTTGTTAGTCAGGAAATTAAATTCTACCCTCCATTTAATGAAACAGAGGTAGAGATATAAATTTCAACATTTTGAAACTGTTGCTCTGCTTTTAGAGTAGCTCAAGGAGAAATGGCTAGTAATAGTAATGTGTGTAATTATAGACAATGCACAACAAGTGTACACAGCGTGAATTGCTCAGCAAGCACTTGGTTATGATATTGTAAATCTGCATATACTGAAATCTATGAAATGGTTCCGCAAGCATGTAGAGAAAAATTCAGAAATTTTAAGAATTCATGGAATAACATTACGTGAATTTGCCTAACACAAAGCAGTCTGTTTTATGCGATGGGCTTCCTCTAAAATGCTAATGGGGGCGATAATACATTGGAAGAGTTGATTTTACTGGAGAAATTTGAAAAGAACAGCCCTGTTGTAGTAAGAAAATACTTCAAAGAGAGGGAGACTGCTACCTTGCAGGAGACTGCTAAATTAGCTGTTGAGAAGGCTTTAATCCTGTTACCTACACCGTGGGTTACTTGTGACTGTCTTATGACCATAGTGTAATTGACTGCCTGGTTAGCATGATGTAATGTGATGTGATGGAGGGGGGATGTAATTCCTCGCCAGTGTGATGTCACATGATATAATTATCCCGCCAGATATTATGCGATAGACAGTTCGAACAGATATAAAACGGGAAATGTTTCCTTTGATTTGTTTAATTTTTCAGTTACTCGATTATGCTGCGTATTTGTCTCACGATGCAGTTTTCTTTTAAAGTGGAGTTTTACTTTCTATCTTAAGTTTCAAAGGTATTTGCTGGCAGTTGTCCCACAACTCCACCAGTTTTACTCCAGTCGGAGAGTGGTGAAATTACCGAATTACGGGAAACACGAAGTATCGAGTAAAGTTCTTGACGTCGGCGGTAATACATGATTGAACTTATTGATTCCCCGTTCAAATAGATGGTAACCTGCATCCGAGATAATCCCTGCTATAAGAGCAGAAAGGATTGGGGCTGTGTCATTCGCAAATTGAAAGGTCAGTTCTTTTAAACCATTTTAATTTCCTTCGTCTTAAATCCTTCGGGAAAGGAATCTTTCGGCTGGAATCAGCAGTAAAGTCACGTCGTCGAGGAATACGTTACTTCAGGAACGTCTCACCTAATCGACAGTCTGAATCACCGGGACTTTTACTTTTATCGTTTTAATACTCTGTTCGCATTTATGCAGTTAAGAACTGTTCGAGTTGTGGTATAGCAGTTAACTTCCGGTTAAGTTAGTCGTTTGTTAACTTTTCTATTGTTATTGAGCTGAGCTTATATAGGTGTTTCTTTGTTGATAAAAACACATTTCTCAGTTCTATGTTCATTGTTGCTATACCATAACCACTGGGGGCTCGCGGGATATGTTCATTTTTGTTCTAAATGCTTGCTTACTTTGTAGTCTGTTCTGTAAAAAGGGACATACCCCACTCTTTAGTTTGATTGGTTAATGGGTGCTATTCAGCAACAATGAATATTCACGACTTTTTCACATCACCTGCTATTAGCCAAGGCGGAAAAAGTGAAGTATTTGAGATTGCTAGGAGGTTTGAACTTAAAGATATTTCGTAGGCTACAACAAAGCCTGTAATTCAGAGTAAAATCGCGTAACACTATGAAGAGTCGGGTGATTTTATTGAAGCGCTTTTAGAAATGATTGCAATAAGTAATCTAGGGATGTGTGACAAATCGGACAAATGCAGTTAGAACAAAGTAAAGCGAACTTGGAACGAGGTCGGGTTGAAACTGAAAATAACCAGAGGGAATTTGAAGAAAGAGAAGCAAATAAAATCAGAGAATGGTCGGCTAAAAAAGCTGAGAGAAAGGGCGAGTTTTTGATTGGGATGGTGAACTTAAGGTCCGACAATCAGTCCTGTGGTTGTAGGAAACCATTTGTTGCTCGTCGATTAGTTTTATTAGCTCCTCCATTTAATAAAACAGAAAGGGATAAATATTTTCAACATTTTGAAACTATTGCTTTAATTTCAGAGTGGCTGAAAGAGAAATGACCACTGATGTCACAGAGTGAAATTAAAGGCAAGACACAACGAGTTTGTACAGCTTTAATCGCTGAACAATCACTTTATTGTGATATTGTGAAGCAGCATATACTGAAGACTGTGAATTGGTCCCGGATGTATATAGAAAATGATGCAGAAATTTGAAGATATCCGTGTAAAAAAACTCACGTGAAATTTCCCTACGATAAAGCTGTGTGTTGTGACAGAATGGGATACCTCTAAAAATGTAAATGGGGTCTATAATAAATCGAAAGTACCGGAGTACTGGAGTAATTACTAGAGTAATTAAAAAAAATCCCTGTTGAGGTAAAGAAATATTTAAATGAGAGGGTCACTGCTACATTGCAGGAGACTGATGAGCTAAGTTAGCTGACGAGAATTCGTTAATCCTGTTACGTACCGCGTGTGTGTCTTGGGACTATGTTATGACCATGATGTAATTCAGATTCTGGTGAGGATCATGTAATGCAATAGTCCTGTGATGGCGGGGTGATGTAATTCGTCGTCAGTGTGAGGTCCCATGATGTAATTTTGCTGCTAGAGGTCATATGATGGCCTATTCTAGCATGTACTCAACGGGAAAGCCTTGCTGTGACGCAGGTCAGATCCTTTTTTAATTCGTCAGCCTTCCTTTCAGGGAACAGCTCCAACACCTCTACCTGGAACAGCTGCGAAATATAATACTCGGCTAATGCTCTCTGTATTGCCGACATTCTCATCGCCGGTTTTATCGCCGAGAGAATCAACCGTTTTGCAACTCCGAAGTCGTTTCCCTTAGAAACTCGTCAATCTCCATTTCTGGAGACTACGTTTTCGGGCTCCCACAGAACTGAATCAAGGAAGGTAATTTTATCCCGATCAATTCAACAACCGCCAGATTTTAATACAATTCTCTGACGAGCCCCCAATTTCTTACGTACCCCGTAACTGGGATAGCAGACAGGCAGAAATTGTATGATACGCTGGAGGCTGGTGGTACTGTAGCTAAATGTGTTTATTAATAAAATAAGAAAGAAGTATCAAAATGCAAAAATACATATAAAACAGGTTAGCAATAATAAACATAGAAGTGTAGGAATAATAATCAATAATAAGAAATCAGCACAATCTCTGTCTAGGGATTAATGAATTGCCATAGAATAATATAAAGTTCGGTTCAGTTCGTGGTGAGGTAGTTGTTGTGGTGTTGCAATTGTTGGAGAGAGAGAGAGAGAGAGAGAGAGAGAGAGAGAGAGAGAGAGAGAGAGAGAGAGAGAGAGAGAGAGAGAGAGAGAGAGAGAGAGAGAGAGAGAGAGAGAGAGAGAGAGAGAGAGAGAGAGAGAGAGAGAGAGAGAGGGAGAGAGAGAGGAAGGGCAGAGAGAGAGAGACAGAGAGAGAGGGGAAGGGGGAGAGAGACAGGGAGTTGTACTCTGGATGTCAGCAAGGAAAGTTGCCTCAAGGCCGTTTTTCGTGAAATAGCATAGTTTGATAATACATTTTTCTTTGACTTTGACACGACCACATGTTCATTAACCCGAAGGACAGAGAGCTGGAGATTTTGTAATTCTCCATTGACTCTGTTGTTAGATGATCATACATCAATGCAGAAGGGTTTCAGTAAGTTCTAACTGTAAAGAAGTCAGGCAGAATGGTCATCCCTGGGACTAATGAAAATGGAAAAGTAAACAAACAGTAAAACGAAGGACATGCGCATAAGATATTTAGATAGTCCATCGACATTAGACATTATTAGACGTTAACCATTAGACATAGGAGCAGAAATAGGAATAGGCCATTCGGCTAGTTAGTCTTCTACAATATTAAAACATGGTTGATCCGGGAACTCACTCAAACACATATATCTATTTTTACACCGTATCATTTAATGCACTTATCGATCAGGATGCGATCAAATTTATGGATAGAGGAATGAAGGGATATGGGGATAAGGCAAGAACCGGGTATTGATAGTAGATGATCAGCCATCATCTCAGAATTGCGGTGCAGCCTCGAAGGGCCGAATGGTCTACTTCAGCACCTATTGTCTATTGTCTAATTTCCACAGTAATTATCTGCACGGAATTGCACTACACAGCAGTTTGTTCAGAAGGGTCGCAACTCAAGTCAAGTCAGTTCAAGTCACTTTTGCTGTCATTTTGATCATAACTGCTGGATGTGCATAGTAAAAAATGAGGCAACGTTTTTCAGGACCATGGTGTTACCTGACAGAGTACAAAAACTAGACTGAAGTATGCTAAAAAAAAACAAGCAAAACAACAACAACACAGAGAAAGCTGCATTAGACTGCAGACCTGCGCACGACTACATAAAGTGCACAAAAACAGTGCAGGCATTAAAATATATAATATACAGGACAATAGTGCAAGGTGTCACTACAGGCTCTAGGTATGGAGGAGTCTGTTAACTTGGGGGAAGAAACTGTTACATATTCTGGCCGTGAGAGCCCGAATGCTTCGGAGCCTTTTCCCAGATGGCAGGAGGGAGAAGAGTTTGCTTGCAGGGTGCATGGGGTCCTTCATAATTCTGTTTCATTTGTGGGTGCAGCATGTAGTGTAAATGTCCGTGAAGGTAGGAACAGAGACGCCGATGATCTGCTCAGCTGACCTCACTATCCGCTACAGGTTCCTGCGATCCAAGACGGTGCAGTTCCCGAAGCAGGCAGTGATGCATCTGCTCAGGATGCTCTCAATACAATCCCTGTAGAATGTGATGAGGATGGGGGGGTGGGAGATGGACTTTCCTCAGCCTTCGCAGAAATTAGAGACGCTCCTGGGCTTTCTTTGATAAGAAGCTGGTGTTGAGGGACCAGGTGAGATTCTCTGTCAGGTGAACACCAAGACATTTGACGCTCTCAATGACCTCTACCGAGGAGTCGTCGATGTTCGGCGTGGATTTGCCTCTCTGTGCCCTCATATGTGAGGTTGTGTCCTACAGCAATGGATACATCCACCAGAGGAATCATTGTCTCCAAATCGACCCTATCTAGTTCGATCAGATCTCTGTGCGTTACAATGAGATCCTCCCTCATTCTTCTAAAATCCAGCGAGAACAGGCCCAAAGCTGTCTAACGCTCCTTATATGTGAACCCATTCGTTCCCAGATTCATCATAATGAACTTCCTCTGGACTCTCTCCAATTACCACAAATACGTTCTGAAATATGGGGAGAAAACTGTTGGCTATACTCTCGAGTGCGACTTGATCAGTGTCTGATAAACCCTCAGCATTATCGCCTTGCTTCTATATTCTATTCCCTTTGAAATCAATGCCAAGATTGAATTTGACTTCTTTACCACAGATGGGAACAGTAAATTAAATTCCTGGGAGTCTTTGTTGAGGACTCGTAAGTCTTTATGCACATCCGATGTTCGAACATTCTACCCATTTAGATAACATTCTTCCCTTCCGTTCATTTTACCAAAATGCATCATCATACGTATTCCAAAACTGTATTCCATTTGCTAACTTTTCCCCATTATTCCAATTTGTCTAGGTCTTGCTGCAATATAATTGCTTACTCAGCACTACCAATCGCATCCCCACCTATCTTCATATCTTCTGCAAACTTTGATACAAATTAATGGTAATTGATACCATTACTAAATCAAGGACAAACAAGGTGAAAAGTAAATGTCCCAATATTGACACTCAGGAACACGACTCGTCACCAGCAGCCAAGCAGAAAAGGCCCCTTTATTCCCACTCGTTGCCTCCTGACTGACATCCATTCCTGTATCTATGCCAGTATCTTTCCTGGAACGCCATAGGATTCTATTTTGTTAAGCAGTCTCATGTGTAGTACTTTTCAAATACATTCTGAAAATCCAAGTAAATGGCATCCACTGCCTCACCTTTATTCCCACCTCCCCCGCTCGTCACTTCCGCAAAGAAATCTAGCAGGTTCGTCAGGCAACATTTCCATTCAGGGAAAGCATGCGGACATTGACTTAATTTATCATAGGACTCCTAGTAACTCCCAATCACATCCTTAATAATGGATTCCATCACTTCCCCTGTTAAATTAAGCTAACTAGCCTAAAATATCCAATATTTTGCTTTCTTCGGCGTAAAGAGTGGAGCAGCATTTGTGATCATCCACTTCTCCGAGACATGCCAAATGAAGAGATTCTTGAAAAAAGTTGACCAATATATGCATCCCCTCTGAAGCAGCCTCTCTCAGGAGGCTAGGATGGAGTACGTCTGTCCGAGGAGAATTATATCTTAACGCCTTTCTTTTTCTGACAAGCTCTTTGTTCATTTGCACTCACTCCCGATTCCTGACACTCTCGGGACTCTGGCACACTGATAGTGCCTTCCATAGCAAACAGATACGCAAAGTACCCATTAAGTTAATGTAACCCCCAGGGTCGCCTCAGGCTCGCTCAGCTCGTTTCGTCTAGGGGGAGCAGCCTTCGGCCCCGCCAAACTGGGTAATCAGCTGATGTGGATGCTGTGTGATGTCCCCACCTTGCCCAAAAACAGACAGTACACCATAAGCGATTAAATGAGTACAATTTATAAAGGTTACTATAACTAAGTGATTAATAGCGATACAGTATATATGAAGAGGAAAAAAAAATAAAGAAAAGGCGCCAAACTTATCAAAGTCCAAACCACTTCGTGCACAACCGTTGGAGCTCAATTTCTGAAGTCTTCTGGCCACCATTCGATCCCCTCCGAACTCCTCGACTCGCAGCTCAGGACCCTCCGAACTCCTCGACTCGCAGCTCAGGACCCTCCGAGTGGTCAACCAAGCACATCCAGCTTCATCCTCCATCCTCGGCGTACCTCCCGGCTTCGGACCCCCCTTCGGGGTCCGATCCTCTCCCAGCTTACAGCATTGCATCCTCTCTCTCGACACCCTCGCGCCGATCTGCCCAAAAGCCCGTCAACAAAAGCTTACAGACTCAGAAGAAAGAACATTAATCCCCATTTGGTTTACAAAGGAATACCATTCTCGTTATCAGTAAATTAGCATTCCTGCTAATTAACAAAAGGAAACCTTTTCCCAACAGTAACAAAGAAGGGCCAAAGGTCTCTTCCTCAATCGAGGGAAAGTCAGCAAAAGGCAGCATGTACCACACATCCAGCACATCATCCATCGAATCTGTATTTTCCTCATTCCTGTGATCGGTAGCTGCTGTTTGATCTTCTCCAAACGGAAACACGTGGCCTGCACTGCTCCCGCAGTCTCTTCAGCCTCCTGTTCAATATTCACTGCACTTCTCTCCAGATTTTTCTTCCTCATGACTTCTTCCAGGACAACTTTCAGGTTTTGCACTTCATTTGAACTGTCGATGGTCATCTTCAGGTTCCCTTCAAGCTTCCGCTTCTCTCTTCTGAGATTTGTCTGTAATTTCTTCACCTCCGCAAACTCCCCTCTCCGCGTTCTCAGTTTGCTATTACCCTCAGTCAGACAACTTTCTTCATTCTCTCCAACTTGTAAGTCTTCCGAATGGTTCCAGATCACTTTCTCCAGTCTCTCCGTCTTCATTTCAAACTTGATTCCGTAGAGACAGTCACTCACGAGCTGCGACCTTCGCCAGCCCTGGCACGTGTCCAGAAAACACTTTAACCTGGTAGTTCTCAGCTGCTCCTGCAACGACCTCACTTCATATTCTCCTGAGGCAAATCCAAATACCAAGATGTCACCCACATACACCAAAACTCCAAACGCCTCCACATCACCTATTGTCTTCCGTCTGCCCCGCAGGAAGGTTGCAAGGGCTCCGGATATGCCCTGTGGCATCTTTTCGGACCCGAAGACTCCTAGGGAATTTATAACGGTCGTCTTCTCCTTGTCGGCCCCACTCATCGGGATCTGGCAACATCCACTCATCAGATCCAGCACCTTAAACCACATCGCAACACTCAGACAGGCCATTGCCTCTCCGGCCCTCAGGGCCATATTCTGGTCACTGACAGTGCGCCTCTTCAACGCAATATAATCCACACACACGCTGCCTATGTCTTCCACGCCTGTAGGGGCCAGTCGCCGCAACTTCTCTCTCCAAGGTGTCTTCAGCAGTCAACTCCCCTCCCTCGTGATATTTCGCAGCGTCCACTAAGAGGATCGCACCCTCAGATACTTCCCCCAGGCCGTACCGCCACTGGCTCTTGTTTGAATTCGGTATCAGCCCAATGCTGCTACACACGTCCACACAAGCAGCTCGAAACTCTGGGTGCATCGACAATGCCTCCAAACAGCGCTCACCCGCCTCCTCCGGGCAGGCCCCCAAGCACACCAGCAGTATATTAGTTCTCTCTAGAACAGAAACGTTGCCCGTCTCAACAGGGTCCGGACACATCAGCATTAACGATTCATGAACCTCAGTCTCCTCCACATTTGCCTCCAAGAACTCCATTTTCACTGACCAACAACCGTCGTCTGGATAGTCACCGGCACTGGTACCCCGAATCTCCAGTGTCCACAATGGCGTCAAGGGTAAATGCTTCCAATAACGGTTATGAAACAAACTGTACAGCAACTTAACCGGCGCCCCGGTGCCGAGGATGGCTATAACTTCACTTCCATTCATCCATAACAACACCTGTATGCTTGGTCCCTCTAAGCCTTCAGGAATAGAGTCTGTTCCTTTCGGGAGTTCCTTGGTACATTGCTGGGAACGTGCTCCCCCAGAGACCCCAAGCCGTTCCCCCACTGGGCCTCCTCTAAGTTTCCCGACACCTCTCGAATCAAGGGAACAACTGATCCCCTTGACAGATCCCCTTGGCAACACAAGCAATTTATCTGCCCCACTAGGCAAAAAGGGATACCCTAAAAACTTCCCACCAATCTCCTGCCACGGATATGATAAGCCCCCCAGCTGCGGCATTTGACTTCCAGTCGAACCACACGCAATTTCCCACACGTTCCCAGAACTGGCAGCGGTCACTTCGAGGTAATTGCGCCCGACAGTTCTAACGAAGTCACCAGCCCGCCTACTCAAACTTTCAACCCGTCCCTGTCGCTTTCCCTCAGCCAAGCACTGCCACTCACCCAACAACTGAGGGGTCCGCTCCGCCCACGCCTCCGCCCCTTTAGAGCTGGACATTATTCCAACAACCGCTGCTGAAACATCCCAACCTGTCACTCCTCACTCTCCAAACAGTACGGACAACCCATGGTCCCACCACCATATCGTCAGCACTAGTCGGAACTCGAACAACGACCTCCAGGCTACCAGCAGCAGCCACCCCAACCAACACACACGCAGTGATAACCAGCAATCGCACACCCACAAAGGCACACCAGCTCTTCGCCGCAGACACAATTCAAAGAAGGCGATCACACAGCTTCCACAGAAATCAACCCCGGACGAGCACCCCACAATGTAACCCTCGGGTCGCCTCAGGCTCGCTCAGCTCGTTTCGTCTAGGGGGAGCAGCCTTCGGCCCTGCCAATCTGGGTAATCAGCTGGTGTGGATGCTGTGTGATGTCCCCGCTTTGCCCAAAAACAGACAGTACACCATATGCGATTAAATGAGTACAATTTATAAAGGTTACTATAACTAAGTGATTAATAACGATTAAGTACATATGAAGAGGAAAAAAATAAAGAAAAGGCGTCAAACTTATCAAAGTCCAAACCACTTAGTGCACAACCGTTGGAGCTCAATTTCTGAAGTCTTCTGGCCACCATTCGATCCCCTCCGAACTCCTCGACTCGCAGCTCAGGACCCTCCGAACTCCTCGACTAGCAGCTCAGGACCCTCCGAAATCCTCGACTCGCAGCTCAGGACTCTCCGAACTCCTCGACTCGCAGCTCAGGACCCTCGGAACTCCTCGACTCGCAGCTCAGGACCCTCCGAACTCCTCGACTCGCAGCTCAGGTCCCTCCGAACTCCTCGACTCGCAGCTCAGGACCCTCCGAGTGGTCAACCAAGCACATCTAGATTCATCCCCCCTCCTCGGAGTACCTCCCGGCTTCGGACCCCCCCTTGGGGTCCGATCCTTGCCCAGCTTAAAGCATTGCGTCCTCTCTCTCGACCCCCTCGCGCCGATCTGCCCAAAAGCCCGTCAACAAAAGCTTACAGACGCAGAAGATAGAACATTAATCCCCATTTGGTTTACAAAGGAATACCATTCTCGTTATCAGTAAATTAGCACCTGCTAGTTAACAAAAGGAAACCCTTTCCCAACAGTAACAAAGAAAAAAAAAATAAACCCCCTTTACATTAATTTGCCATTATAGTCGTAAATAATGAACATATGTTTTCAATTGTTATATTTCCTGTGCCCCCGAGTCACGATAAGAAATATATAGGGAGTTATACCGACCATATTATCACGAATTCGTTGGGGACCATTTTGGGAACAGTGCCCATAATCGCTGAAGAGTTATGGTCGTGAAAGGT
This sequence comes from Hypanus sabinus, assembly GCF_030144855.1. Classification (NCBI taxonomy): domain Eukaryota; kingdom Metazoa; phylum Chordata; class Chondrichthyes; order Myliobatiformes; family Dasyatidae; genus Hypanus; species Hypanus sabinus. The sequence continues at coordinate 26,425 of NW_026781855.1, read as the reverse complement.
TATAATTAGACTTGTCTTCACACGAAAGCGGTCATTGGGCCGAATGCCGAATAGAAATGCATTGGGTAGGCAACTATGAGAGAGAATTAATAACCGATGTTTGGTCTAATTCCAAGTCTGACATGTAGATATCTTATAATATCAATCGTTGTGACAGTATGTTGTTGTTTTTTTCTGAGGATGAAGCTAATTGTGAAGCAAGACAAGGCAATGTTCGAGAAGCTGAATGTTTCGAAGCATTGTAGATATGGACATAAGAAAATAAATAATATTTAATGTTTACTCATCCTATATCGAGCCAGATATGCGGAGGTTGCTAAACCAAGCGCGAATGTTGAAACAAAGGACTTTGAGAAAGCATATAAGGAGCAGATGTGAAGCGAGGAGAATGGCGGGCCTTTTAAAGGAGAAAGGATATATGGAGAAAATAACTTCGGAAAATACTTGATGAATACTTCACATCGGTGTTCACTACGGAAACGGATACACTCTAGGACAAAATCAGGAGGCGAAAAATTTTATTGTATGTTAGGATGATATTGTGACAAAACTGTTGAGTCACTTGAGCGAAAACAACTATACATTGCGTCAGTATCACGCTGCCCCATATCCTGGCCCTTTTCATCACCATTTACATGTCTCCAATGAAGTACCTGTCTGAAACTCCAACTAGTCAGTTCCATGGAAGTACTCTTTCCCTTCCATTCTGAGCCACAGCGTTGGACTCAGTTCCGGAGACCAGGCCGGTGCGGCATTGCCATTGTCCGTTGTCCCGCCAACAATACCCTAGTTGATAAAACTTTTATTGATATAAATAACTCCAGATTGTTCTGCACTGTCTGTTTATTCCTTTTCCCTCTGCTGTCGATCAGGGAGCTAACTGCATCCTGCAACTGAGCGGGAATACCTCATTCATACGAAAAGAGACGAATGCCACTGGCATGCAAATCCAGATTAAGGCATATAAATGATTATCTTGTTGCACCGTTAAAGGCTGGCAGATTGTAGTGTTTCGTACCCGTGGGTATCTTGCACCTGACACGTGACCATGATGTAACCGAGGCTATGCTGGGCATGAGGTAATTGTGCTGTGATGATGGAGTGACGTCATTTTCCCGCCACTGAAAGGTCATGTGATTTTTTTTCAACAGGAGATAAAACAGTGGTTCCCAACCTCTTTTTGGCCATGCCCCACCTAATCACCTCTAAAATCCTGATGCCCCCAGTGGTGATAAGCACTTCTTTTTATTCAAAAAGTGAACTCCTATTCACCAGGAGGAAACCTAAAAGAACATTAACTCGGTTTAAACAAGCTTCCAAAGAACATGGCATTCATGAAAAATAAAACTGAAAGAACCAAAGGACTTTTAAATCTCTGAGGAAGAAATTACTAAGAAATTGTAAAAGAAGAACATTAAGTGATAGTAAAATAATAATACAGATAAATATAATAAAAAGTGCCGATTCGTTTCTACAGCATACAAAGACAGATACACCGTTTAAAAGAGATGACGCAATGTGCACAACTTCACACCACCAAGAACCGAAAGCTACCGCAAAAAGTAGCATTGGCGCGACCTCGTACGTGTTTCTGACGCATTTGCACTTGTTTATTCGTTCCTTCCGACATCAATCAATTCATTAATTTAATTGTGAAAGCCATTTGATGGTTGTAATGATGGTGATACACTATATATACAGTACATACGCAATTACTCATGTACATACACACAAGTATTTTTATGTATGCATACTGTATATGCACATATGTAATAACTCGCACACACACTCATACTCACACAGACTTGCTAGAGAAAATTCACTGTTAATAACATTCTCGAATTGCCCCACTTAAAATCAAATTACCCTCCTGTGGGGCGTACGCCCCACGTTGGGAACCTCTGGTATGAAAGGAGAACCCCATTTTGTGACGTGGGCAGTTGGTGGCTGAATTCGCCAATGAATCTATGTTGCTGCGTATTCAGATATTATGACGCAGTTTCGTTGAAAATTGAAATTTTGCTTTCTGTTTTAAGTGATTCAGAGTACATTTTGTAGCCGGGAATGGTGAAATTGTGGAATTTGTGTCCACATTCAGCTGTTAAGGCCAGGTCGTTAGGTGCATTTAAGGCAGAGATTTGTAGGTTGCTGATTGGACACGGCGGCAAATGTTACGGGAAGAAGGCCGGGCAACGTCAGCGAGGAAGCGAAATAAAGGATAAGCTATGATTGAGCAGACTCGATGGGCTAAATGTCGTAATTCTGCTCCTATATCTGGCCTTAAGACCCTGTGATCTAAATCTGGTGAGGGTTATGAACATGTTTTATCCAAGTTTGCTTAGGCTCAGGACGTTTGTGATTCGATGCAAATGCCTGTGATGAACAGGGAACTGATTGGAAAATAAACAACAACAACATTCATCGCTGCTGTCAAGTCCCAATTAATGGTCCCGGCCCGAGCCGTCAATCATTTTCAGTGATACTGTCTCAACGGCTGAGTTCCACGAGCAGTCTGGGTGTCATTCTGCTCCAAGTTCCAATTTCCGAACACAGTATTTATCAAAGTACCGTCATGACCTGTTTCATAATTTCACACTTATGCTGAAAGTACGGTAGTAGTGATGGGGTTACATTATAGTTAGGGTGTCAGGCGGGTGGTTCTGTGGACGCAGGAAAAAATCTTGGATAGTAGTTTGCCTCCCAGATGTTAGGGTCCGTGATGTTTCAGATCACGTCCAAGATATACTGCAGTGAAAGGGAGAACAGACAGAGATCGTGGTATATATTGGTAGCAATAACACAGCTCGGAAAAGGGAAGGGGTCCCGAAAAAAATGACTACAGGGAGTGAGGAAGTAAGACGAGAAGCAGGACAGCAAAGGTAGTGATCACGAGATTACTGCCTCTGCCACGAGAGAGTGTGTAAAGGAATTGAATGAGGTGGAGGATAAATGAGTGGCTAAGGATTGGAGTAGAGGGCAGAGATTCAGATTTCTGCATCACTGGAACTTGATTAGGGGCAGGTGTGACTGTACAAATTTTACCGGCTGCACTTGAATCCTAGGGGAACCGGTATCCTGGTTGGGAGGTTTGTTAAGGCTACGGCGGAGAGTTTAACCTAGAATTGTTGGGGGGTGGAAACCGAACTGAAGAGACTGGGGAAGATGCTGTTGGCTGACAAATAGCGAAAGATTGTAGACAGTGCGTGAGTGAGGATAGACAGGTGATAGAGAAGGGACCCGCTCAGACCGACGGTTTGAGATGTGTCTATCTTAACGTAAGTAGTATTGTGAAGAAAGCGGATGAGCTTAGAGCGTGGATCAGTATTTGGAGCTATGATGTGATGGTCATTGCAGAGACTTGGATGACTCTGCGATAGGAATGGTTACTTCAAGTGCCGGGTTTCAGAAAGGACAGAGTGGGAGGCAAGAGAGGTTAGTGCGAGGCACTATGGATCAGAGATAGTGTCACGGCTGCAGCAAAGTTGGACGCCATGGAGGGATTGTCTACAGAGTATCTGTGAGTGGACGTTAGGAAAAGGAAGGGGTCAATAACGTCACTGGGTGTGTTCATAGGCCGCCCAATAGTAAAAGTGATATCGAGGACAGATAGGGAAACAGTTCCTGGAAAGGTGAAACTTTAGCAGAGTTGTCGTGATTAAAGTTTTAATTTAACAACTAACTATTGGCATCTGCCTGGAGCAAGGTGGCTAGATGGGGTGGAGTTTGTTATGTGTGTTCTGGTAGGATTTTTGACACGATATGTAGCAAAGCCTGCAGGAGGGGAGTCTGTTCTTGATTGTTGTTTGTAAATCTAACTCGTTAGATGTAGATTTAACAATGGGGGAGCATTTTGGAGATAGTGATGATAATTCTATATCTTTACAATAGCACTGGAGAGAGATAGGAACATATAAGGTAGAAAACCGTTTAATTGGAGTAAGAGGAATTATGAGGCTATTAGGCAGAAAATTGAAGCTTAAATTGGGAACAGATGTTCTGAAGGAAAAGTACGGAAGAAATGTGGTAAATCTTCAGGGATTATTTGTGTGAAGTTCTGTAGAGGTACAGGGGACAGGGGAGTAATGGTTGTGTACAGGAACCGTGGTATACAAAGGCTGGAATAAATTTAAAACTCACAACTGTTTCACAGAGCTATGTAATGTTAGAGATCTAAAAGAAAATAAGGCTAGCAGGAAAGACCTTAAGATGGAAATTAGGAGAGCCAGCAGGGTCCATGAGAAGGTCCGGCGGACAGGATTAAAGGAAACCCCAAGACATTCTATAAGTATGTGAAGAGCAAGAGCATTTGTTCTGAAAAACTGAGACCTATCACGTGTGACAGTCGGAAGGTGTGTATGGAACTGGAGGAAATAGCAGAAGTACTGAATGGATACATTACTTCGGTATTCACTATGGTAAAGGAGATTGGCGATTGTCGTAATGACTTGCAGCAGACTTAAAAGCTTGAGCATGCAGATATTAAGAAAGAGGATATGCTGCAGCTTTTGGGAAGCAGCAAGTTGGTTAAGTCACCCGGATCGGAGGAAATGTACTCCAGGCAACTGTGGGAGGCGAGGAAGGAGATTGCTAAGCTTCTGGCGATGAACTCTTAAACATCCATGAGAAAAAGAGAGGCTCCAGAGGATTGGAGGGTTGCGGATATTGACACTTTATTCAAAAATGTGAGTAGAGAAACCTAGGGAATTATAGACCAGTGAGTCGTACTTCAATGGTTGGTAACTTCAGGGAGAAGACTCTGAGAGGCAGGATATATGAACATTTGGAGAGATATAATATGATTAGGAATAGTCAGCATGCTTTGTCAAGGGCAGGTCGTGCTTTACGAGCCTGAATGATTTTTTGATGATGTGACTGCCTACATTGATGAAGGAAGAGCAGCAGATGTAGCGTATATGATTTCAGCAAGGCATTTGATAAGGTACCCTATGCAAGGCTCATTGAGAAAGTAAAGATTCATTGGATCCAAGGGCACATTGCCTTGTGGATCCAGAACTGGCTTCCCCACAGAAGGCAAAGCGTGGTTGTAGATGGGTCATACTCTGCATGGAGTTCGGTCACCATTGTAATGACTCAGAAATCTACTCTGCCACTATTACTCTCCGTGATTTTTATAAATGACGTGCATGAGGAGGTGTAAGGATAGGTTAGTCAGTTTGTTGATGTCACAAAGATTGGAGGTGTTGTGGATACTGTCGTGTGCTATCACAATTTAGAGCGGGGCATTGATAGGATGCAAAACTGTGCTGAGAAGCGGCAGATGGAGTTCAACCCAGATACGTCTGAAGTGGTTCATTATGGTAGGTCAGATATGATAGTAGAATATAGCATCAATGGAAAGACTATTAACCCTGTGAAGGGTCAGAGTGATATTAGTGTCCGAGTCCATAGGACACTCAAAGCAGCTTCGCAAGTAAACTCTGTGTTTAAGAAGACGGACGGAGTATTAGCCTTCATCAATCGTAGAATTGAATTTTGGAGACGAGAGGTAACGTTGCAGCTTTATAGGATCCTGGTCAGACCTCACTTGGAGTATTATGTTCAGTTCCGGTCCCCGCATTACAGGAAAAATGTGGAAACCATAGAAACGGTGGAGAAGAGATGTACAAGGATGTTGCCTGGATTATGGAGCATCTCTAAAAGTGAAAAAAGTTGAGTGAACTTGGCTTTTTCTCTTTTTAGCGAAGGAGTTTGAAGAGTGATCTGATATATGATGAGAGGCATTGATCGTGTGGATATTCAAAGGATATTTCCAGGGCTGAAATGGTTGCGACAAGACGACACAGGTTTAAGGTGCTGGGAAGTAGGTACAGATGAGATGTCAGGGTTAAGTCTTTTACTCAGAGAGTGGTGAGAGCGTGGTATGGGATGCCAGCAACGGTGGTGGAGCTGGATACAATAGGATCTTTTAAGAGACTTTTAAATAGGTATTTGCAACACATAATATAAAGAGCTGTTGGTAAGCCTTGTAATTTCTAAGGTAGGGACATGTTCGGTACTACGTTGTAGGCCGAAGGGCTGTATTGTGCTGTAGGTTTTCTATGTTTCCCTGCTTCTATGAAAATCTGCAGGTCGACTCAGCCGTGAAGGTGCCAAATGTTTGTTCCCATTTATTTTCAAATGACTGCATATGAAAACAACTCATTAGCCAGGCTTTAAACTGAAAGCTCTTTCTCGCTCTGTTACAGGCACGTGGTGCGGTTAGAAAACCTTAGATCCGAAATCTGGTGATTCTGTCCATTAACTGACCTCTTACTTCTCCGAACCGCCTGTGCACTACATCGTCACTCATCGTACTCATGTCATCGGCACCTACGGCGACCACAATTTCTAGCTGATCAGCCTTCCCGTGAAGAATGTTGAGGACTCGATCCGTGATATCCCGGACGTTGTCGGCGACAGAACCTCCTGTCCACACAACTGACTACCGAATATCGTATCACTACAGACTGCCTTCCGCCCTTACCACCCCGAATCACACCACCCACCGCCCACTTCTCTACTGAGTTGCAGAGGTAAGCTGCGTGTCCGAGACCCGATCACGGTGACTGAACACTGTTCGTTCATACACCCGCCCCCAAACCCAACGACACTGACCAAAATGTTTACGGAGATGAAAGCATTTTCTCCTTCCAGACTTTCACGCAGTCTCCTGTGCCTGCGCCCTGGGTGTGTCTCCCTCTCCATATGTCCTGTCCATCACCGCTTCAGATTCCCAAATGAACGGTAGTTCCTGTATTCGCAGCTCAACCTCCTTGACGCTGATTGTCAGAAGCTGCCCCTGAACGCAGCTCTCGCAGCTGTAATCGTCATGGTTAGTGGAGTTCTCCTTGCCTTCCCAACTCCCGCAATAGGAGTAGCACGTTGCGCACCACTCACTTAAAAATGCAAATATAACTTAATATCTGTGTAATCATTATTTTAATCTATTCTCATCAGTGTTATTGTTTTTATTCTTCTTTGCTGCTTGTGCATTCCATTCCAGATTAATTGTATGTCAATATCTCACTGTGTGTCAATAAGTTTCTCAACTTTGTTTCCACTGACAGACAACACACGGATCGGCGGACAGCCGACTACAGAGATTATTAGATACACTTCCAATCTGCGTATGTATTGTTTCTTTGGCAAATAAAAGGTTAACTGCGCCTGTCATTCCGTAGAATTTAATTAAGCGAGTGTCCGTGGGGATTGATGACGTCACCGCGGAGGTGTGGCTGCTGGTTGCCTGTGCTATTAATATGTCTCACTCTGAACGCCAGTCTCAATCAGAGCCGCCAGTCTACGGAATCACAGATCAACGGTCTCCAGGTAGAGAGCGGACAGAGGCTGGATCGGGAACAGGAATCTGGAGTATTCAAGGAATGGGTCAGGAAAATGCATCGCGGAACACTGCGACATCTGGAAGGAATATGTTTTGGGCGTATAAATATCTGGATAAAAATCCTAGAGGATTGCCGTTGGACAATCGAATCTATCAGGCGCTTGATGCCGTCCAACGGGTTTACTATCCTGTACTCGCCATTGTAGCTGTTCCTGGTAGGTGATTCATCGATTCCTCATACTGAACGTTGAAAGATATGTCAGCTTTTCTTTCATTTCTGTCCTCTAACGACTCGCTAATTGCATGGCAGTTCTCTCAAACCGGTCTCGCTTCAGCAGCATATGCAGAGCGAGTTACGGACGTTCGTTCTCCAACTTTGGGGCTGTCAGTGTCCTGGTTCCTTCGCTGTCAGGCAGAGGTTACCTGTGTCACTTCTCCTGTTAAACACTGCCACCAAGTGACCTCACATGCACCTTCACTCCAAGAGAGGCAAGTCGGAGCTCTCACAAACTCTCCTCACAGTGAGTGCCCTCCAATCCGGGCAGTGTTCTAGCAAATTACACCTGCTCCCTCCGTGAAGCGTACACATGCGTCCGGTGCTTTATGTTCCACAATACATATGGGACATGGTGGGATAATTCAGCTTTCCCGATGTTTGTTGGAGGGTCTGCATCGCTGGAAGGAAGGAAGGAAGCAAGGAAGGAACGAAGGAGGGAAGGAAGGTTTGAATGAATGAATGAAGGAATGAATGAAAGAATAAATAAATACATCGAGGCTCCAGTGTTAAAGATAATGAGGTCACGCGGCCATCATTTCTGCCGTGATCTACCGCCTACATAAATAGTCCAGTAGGATCTGGGTGCCTGCAGACGGATGTCGATTTTTTAAGCGGAAGTACAAGCGTCTAGGCGCACCGAACACAACGTTGCTGAAGGCGAGGTCAGCTACTTGGGAACGACTAATTAAAAAAAACAAAATACTATTCTGTGGTAAACGATTGCAGTATGCTGTCATGGCAGAGCCGTCTCTGACGCGGAATTCTACACATTCACCAGCTCAGGTCTAAAGAAATTTCTACCCACATCTTTTTGAAAGTAGTATCTTTCTATTGTAACCCTCGTTTTCTAGTTGCTGACTCCCCCACTACAGATGTTACACTCCTCCTCGTCCACGATATCTAGGCATTTCAATATCCTATAGGTTTCAATGAAACTGCCCTCGTTCTCCGGAACTTCCGCCGGTACATTATAATCACTACCTATTTAATAATGGCTCCCGATAATCTCTTTATTACTTATATTGATTCCATGTCCATATCTGCTGTCGGAAGAGCTATCGATTAAAATAACTGCTTTTGAAGAATGTTCCCATCCAAGTGTGTGTTAATAGTCTACATTTACCTCTGCACAGTGAACTTGATGACAATCCTCATCCTGTCGAGGGGAAAGTGCGGTCTCTCCAAAGGCGTCACAATGTATCTGGTTGCCATGGTTGCGGCCGATCAGCTCGTCGTTCTCTTCGATCTGGTACTGAGCAAGTTTCTGGTCACCTACATGCCAATTCGGCTTTTATTCTGGTCAGTCCATGTTCCCGTGTGTAACATCCACGCCGTCGTGCTCTACGCCGCCTCGGACTGTTCTGTCTGGTTCACCGTTACTTTCACCTTTGATCGATTTGTCGCCATTTGTTTTCAGAAGCTGAAAGGAAAATACTGCACCGGGAGAGCGGCGGCTCTGGTTCTGGGGACAGTGACTCTGCTGAGCTGCGTAAAGAATATTTTCTGGTACTATTTCCTCGATGGGGTTTATTCGATGGGAGTGTCGCCCATGCTCTGTTGGAAAAGTCCAGGTTATTTTTCCCTATCTGCGTATACAACTTTTCTAATGATTCATTTCCTCCTCACCCCAATATTTCCCTTTGTCCTGATTCTCCTGCTCAACAGTTTAACCATCAGGTACGTCCTACTGGCCAGCCGAGCCCGGAGGAGACTCCGCGGTTCGCGCGATGGTGAGACGACCGCCGACCCGGAGATGAAGAACCGCAGGCAATCCCTTCTGTTACTGCTGGTGATGTCGGGGAATTTCATCGTGCTATGGGCGGTGCTGATGGTGTATTCCGTCTGGGACAGCCTATATCGATACGTAATGCCGCCGAATTCACTGCGGGAGCTGGGCTACATGCTGCAACTTCTGAGCTGCTGCACCAACACGGCGCTTTACGCCGTGGTCCAGACCAAGTTCAGATTGCAGCTGAAGGAGACCGTGAAATCACTCTTAGGTCTGAAGGCACAGTTCACTCGGCGTTGTCAGGACTGCATTAATCCTCCTTGACACTTCTCCCTTACCGGAATCGGTGTTGCTGGACAAATAATTCACTCTGAGCCCCGAGAAACGGAAAAATGGACAATCAAATTCCAATTAACGTAATTGAATGATAGATAGATAGATAGATAGATAGATATTAGACAGATAAGAGATAGATACATATAGATAGATAGATAGATAGATAGATAGATAGATAGATAGATAGATAGATAGATAGATAGATAGATAGATAGATAGATAGATAGATAGACATTCAAACATGCAAAATAAACAGATGGATACATGTATTCATCCATAAACACATCGATCGCCAAAGCGTTGTGGATAGATAGACAGATAAACGGATTGGCGAGCAGTTAGATAAGGAAAAAGACAAACAGACACGAAGAGAGTTAAAAATATTTAGAACATGAACCAGTACGCAGGCGCAATAAGAGGTAACTATAAGGTGGAAGTAAATGGAGACGGACAGGTGAACATACGGGCGGAAAGGAGAATAACAGAGGAACGGGTGAAGTTGGAAAATGTAAAAAAAAAGAAAGTTGTAGAGCTGAGCGATGTTATGCAATTACAAACTGTGAATGCGTACGGAAAAACGATACAGATAAAGGGGATGAGAGAAAAGAGAAGAAGATGGCGAGAGAATACATAAAAAAAACTTGAGGACAGAAAGCCAGTGCGATAGTGAGTGACTGTGAGAAATAAAACGTGCAGAAAAAGCTGAAACAAAACAGCCCTGCTTCATGAAACACTCACCGTGAAATGACGTTATTATCACCAGTAAGACAAACATGACCACATTGACGTTTCACTCTTGCCATTGAGAGTGGCAAGGAGGGGAACGGGCTTTCAATCTAGTTTACATTGCCCAGCCGACAGTACACCAGGAGTCCGTATCCACGCCCCCTCTCGATGATTGACAGAACTTCCTGCGCTGCATCGGCAAGTATTTCCACCCAAAATCTCTCATTGATCGATGGAATCAGACTCCGCCCAGAGAGAGTCGGTGGCGCAAGGGAGAGGACTCGGCACAGGGACAGCAACCCCATCTCGTAAAAGCCTTGTTGTGAAATTAAAAAGTTAGGAGGTTGATTGGTGAACGACATACAGAGTTGGGAAAAGGCGAGTCTGATAGGTGAGGATAGAAGAAAGAAAAAGGGGAGGAGCACCAGACGGAGGTGAAAGGAGGGATGGTGAGTGGAAAATGATAAAGGAGAGTGGTAAATGCTGGGCATTACCGGACTAAGTGAGGCAGTCAGAAAGTTTGCAGACCGAGAAGAGTTAAATTATATACGGAGCAGGTAACGAGAGAGGTTTCATGTTTCCTTCATTTGAACTGATATTGCTACGTTTCGATGGGCAGAATTGACTGCCGTTCCCGGCTCGGGGTGCGGTGTCTCATGAATTCCGTGCTGCAACAGCGCCTTCTTACGCACAAATTCTTAACGGAAATACATGTGAGGACGTGGTTGATTGGTTGTTTCCTTCATTCACCATTTTACCATGGTTCATTTTCATATCGGTCGGGATATAATATTAAACACTGAACAAGCAAGAACAACTTAATGGATTTCACAGAAACGCAACATGCAGAAATATTGTCCATAAATCTAAAAAATCTTAGTACTGGGTTGAAGGTGACAGGTTTTCAAGGGCCTTTAAAGTGACCGTTTTTTCACAAGGACTAATAAGAACGGTGGGAGGCGCACATAAAATTACCAGCGTCGGACTGACATCTGGACGGGTACGTGGAAAAGGAAGGTTCTGAGGAAAACGCGCGAACCTCAGGCTGATACGAAGGGATTCAGTAGGAGAGTTGGCCTGCGGAGAAGAATAAGGCTAAAGGGCTGCATCTGCACAACCTGAAACATGACTCCAGGCAATTGCCATTTCCGTCCGGAGTAGACGGTCAGACAATGATGCCGTAAGCAGGAGATCAATTGGCAATTGTGGTACGGACAGTATCGACGTCATATCCGGGAGCACCTTCGACGGACAATGCTCAGTTGAAGAAGCGAACAAGGCGCATTTGCAATCGAACAGCGCTGCAGAATCACGGTGCATTTCCCTCCTGACGTGCCTCTTGTCTGCCTAATTTTATCCCTGACACTCTTGCACGATTGTGAATTCTTTGCTTGATCAATTATTTTCTCAAACCGGTCGAACCGGCCGATTCAAAGACGATCCCAAATCCTATTTAAAATGGCGTAACTTTATGCCATTGCCATCCACTTGACCATGAAATCATTTCTCTTGTATGTTAATCCAGGTTTGTCGGCTGCAACAACAGTGGTCCAGATCCTTACCCCTGCCTCTATTCGGCCGGGAGAACAGTTAAGTTTTCAGTGCAGTGTGGAAGGAGGCGGCATGGGCAGGTTCTTGTACCGGCAAGTCGGTACGAGTCTGGAGTGGGTCTACAACGAGATCAGCTCATGCGAGGCACCTTTAAACTTCGGTTCACCACTTTGCTCGAAGCTGCACAGAACGGCTTCACTCTGCAGCTCAGCAGCTGCGAGGAGACGGACTCGGCGACCGACTTCTGCCCAACGAGGCTCGCCCGGCGGCGCACGTCTCTGGCCGCCTCAGACTAAAACCTGCCAGTGACTCGGAGAACAGTCAGCCCATCGAAGCCCCTTGCCATCCGCTTCCTCTGCGTCCGTCGAACTCGCCTCCAAGATTTTTTTACTATCGCTCTCCCCGCACACGCTCGTTCTACCACAGTTCATTTGCACGAAACGCTCCCAGCACAAAGTTGAATCCTTCATCAAGGTCCTTCGCCGTCAGTGTTATCAAATCCCTATTACAGTCGGTCCGACTTCACTAGGTACCGATTGACTAATTTACTAACTTTCAGGAATTGGACAATTCATGCCTATTCATTCATTGATTTAGTCTATAACTGTTGTTGTTGTTGTTGTTGTTCTTCTTCTTCTTCTTCTTCTTCTTCTTCTTCTTCTTCTTCTTCTTCTTCTTCTTCTTCTTCTTCTTCTTCTTCTTCTTCTTATTCTTCTTCTTCTTCTTCTTCTTCTTCTTCTTCTTCTTCTTCTTCTTCTTCTTCGTCTTCTTCTTCTTCTTCTTCTTCTTCTTCTTCTTCTTCTTCTTCTTCTTCTTCTTATTATTATTATTATTATTATTATTATTATTCCGTATGACCCTAATATATTCGAGCAGCCTTCGCCTATTTTGTCTATCCAGTCAATTCGGCCATTTCCTCATGGTTGATCTAATTTCCTGTTTTCAGCCCCAGTCTGCTGCTTTCTCGCCTTATCTCCTCATGCGCAAATCAATAATCTATCACCAGTTGCCTTAAATAATTCAAAAGATTCGCCAATCTCTGTCTGAAGTTAATTCCTACTCACCTCCATTCTAAAAGGACGCCCTTCTCCATCGACACTGTGTCCCCGGGTCTAAGATTTCAGTGGACTGCGGGAGTTACAAACTTGTTACAAACAGCGGCTTTACCTGATGTACCTGATTCCTCAACCCACCCCCTTCTACTGTCTTGATTCACAATGTCACCCTTCCTTCATCTTTTTTTTTTCCTTAGGCTTTTATCCCCCTTTCCTGTCTCCAACTTACCGCCGTCCTCCTCATCCCATTCATAAACTTGCCTTTTACATCCAATTCCAGTCCCGATCCATCAGCGTTTCCTCTCTTGCTCAAACCTGGTCCTTGTATGTATGGAACCTGGCAAACAACCTACCTTCGACCTTTCTAATTTTATAAGCCCGTATGTCCTTGGCCGCGCTATCTATCTATCTATCTATCTATCTATCTATCTATCTATCTATCTATCTATCTATCTATCTATCTATCTATCTATCTATCTATCTATCTATCTATCTATCTATCTATCTATCTATCTATCTATCTATCTATCTATCTATCTATCTATCTATCTATCTATCTATCTATCTATCTATCTATCTATTTGTTTGTTTATTTATTCCCAGGCCTTTCTCATTCCGCTCTAATTCTCCTTATTCGACTGAAATACTCCTGCGTCGGACTTTATTTTTCCGTACCATATTTGATATTGAACTCAACTATATTTTGATTACTGCATTCTAAAGGTTCGTGTCCATTAAAGTCCATAATAATTTCCTATTCATTTCATTGCACACAATCCAGTATAGATCATCCACCAGTCGGCTTTAGGACAAACTGCAAAAATCAAGCCAAACCCAATCGAGCTGCATGTAGAAAAATCCCATGACTATCATACATTACCCTTTAGGCACAATTTTTTTCCAGTTGAAATCTATGGTCTGTATTGCAGCCACTGTTGAGAGGTCAGTATACTGTATACACCTGTTACCCCGGTAGTTTCAGTTATTTTCAGGCCAAATAACGGAAATGGATTTGACAGCAGAGTGATGGTTGTTGGCAGACAGGGTGATTTGATTTTCTCAGAAATAGAAAGAATTTTTTCAGGAAGAATAGACCGCAGAAATTAATGTAAACGTCGCGAGATTTTAAGTGAGGTTAAATTAGATGAGTGGTGAATTTATACAGCTGTATAAGATGATGAGACGCATTTATCATTTGGATAATCAGAGGCATTATCCAAGCCATTGGGCACAGCTTTAAGCTGCTGGAAGGAGGTGTAGTGAGAAGTCAGGTTACGTTTTTTTTTCATGTGAAGATTGGTGAGTGCGTCGAAAGGGCTGATGTTGTCGGTGGTGATCGTGGATACGATAAGATATTTTAAGAGACTCCTGGCTAGGCACGCAGAGCTTAAACAAATAGAGGTCAATCGGTAACACAAGGTAATTTATAACGTACGTAAAAATTCGGTACAGCATTGACGTCCGAATTTTCTGTATTGTGTTGCAGATTTTCTATGTTTATATAATCGCTAACTGATCTTTTCTGCTTGTAAAATGAGCATATCCTTCCATTTTCCTCATAGGCACTTGTCTGTATCGGCTTCTTTGAAATGCTGCTTATCCTTGTACCTCGAATACCACACCAGGAAGTGCATTCCATGTGCCCACTACTCCCTTTGTAAAAGGCTTGCCCGTTAGAGTGAATTTCAAACTACCGCACGAAAATTGCCTGGCACTTTGTGTACGTTTTTAAACAGGTGCTTTTTTGTGTCAACTGCAAGGATATTAATCAGCCTATTACATTAAATATGGACTGTTCTTTATGCGTTGTGTTTAAATTGCGTTATCTGGGTTCCAACATAAAATCTCTGCATTATAATCTATCACCTGCTGACGGCATGCAAATCTACGGTTTTCTGTTTGCAGGTGAGTGAATCAAACAACACAGTTACTGAATTACATGTCCATGAACAGGTGCTTTGACCAAGCTGAACATTTTTATAATACCTCAGCATATACCTTCTTTTGGTCTCTCCATTTTCCCATATTTTTAAAATATTTCCTATTCTATTATTTCTCTAACGTTCGACACTGAACTGCACACATTTGTCATTTCTCCGGCCGCATTTCCAACTGGGCTTTTACCAAGCTCCCTCAACATGGGCAACTGCATCACGTCTGTGTCGTCTGCAAGAGTACTTCTGAGTCAAGCCCAATACCATCCAAGTCAAACGCCGGAAAATTCCCAACAATTGTCCCATGCAGAATGGTTGCCCTCCACCACTGCCCTCTGTACTCTATTTGAAGCCGTGCTATCCGTTGCAGCTCAGTCTCATATCTCCTCCTGCCGGAACCACTCCTTCTCAAAAGTCTTACTTCCAGTCTGATCCCAACGTCCGGCTGGAGGTACTTGGTCTGTGGAAGGAATCAGGAGTACACCGAGGACACCCAGGCGGTCACGCTTCAGAGACAGCGGCGGGAAATGAGTAGAACGGCGGATAATCAACCGGAGAAGGTGAAAGGCCAAGCTACGAGGGACTCAATAACTAAATAGACATCATGTGCCCTTTCTTCAGCAATCAACTTCCACACATACCGGAAGTACTCAATCCAATTCGAAAGGAAGGGCCATGAATCTCTTTCATTCCACAAATTTTGCGATGGGGATTGCTGCCAGCGATGCACGATTGCACGTTCCGCTTTACGAGTGCTAGTTATTAAATTATTCCCGAGGGGGTGGACAGTCCTGCAAAGGACTCTGTTGCAAGAGGAGAATTGCAGTCTGTTCACGATAACCAGTCTTCCTCAACGTTTCAAAGGCAAAGGTTCTTGCAGACAATAGACCTCGCCAGAGGGAAGAGATGGAGCTACATCCAACGTACCTGAGCAGGCATTACCGATAGGAATACCGTGTGCCGTGTGCCGCACGGAATACCGACAAGGCACACCGGTTGTAATGCGATGGTGATGCCAACGATTCGCAAGGAAATAATGGTAGAATCACACAATTCGTGGTACTGAGGGAGACATTACAATGAATCCGTGATGAATATAAACAGGAAGGAGCAGAGTGGAGGCAGACTGGGGATCCTGTGGCTGCACAGAGGGGTGGAAGGCGGGAGCTATTCAGTGACGTCCACTGCGCCAATGGAACTGCAGATGCCACTGACGAAACAGGGATATTTACGGCGGTACGGGAGAAACGTCAATGAGGATTAATACTCCCCTGACAACGCAAAATGATCTTTGCCATTGGTTGGAAGGGTGAATTCACCGTCTCCTTCGGCTGAGCCCTGAACCTGGCCTGGACCACGGCGTAAAGGGCCGTGTTGGTGCAGCAGCTCAGCAGTTGCAGCATGTAGCCCAGCTCTCGCAGAGAGTTCGGGGGTATCCGTAAAACGGAAAGACTGTCCGAGACAGTCGATTCTTTAGCTTCAGCACTCACGAGCTGTTCAAATTTCATCTCTTCTCTTTTCTCGATGAAGTAGTGTATTCTGCAGTTGTGCCCTCTGTTCCCATAATCCTCCACACCCCCTCTATCTTGGACGTTTTAACATTTGATAGATTTCAATGTGAACCCTCAACTCCGCACTTGCTTCTAAGCTCCAGCGAGTACTGTTCCAGATCTTCATTCGCTAACCCTTTAATTCCTGTGGTCTTGTCGTGGCCCTCCACTGGACCCACTGCAAATCCATTTGATATATTTTTGGAAGGGGTGGGTGCTGCAAAGTGTGTGGAGGGTGGTTGTACAAAGTGCATTGCTCTGAACATTGTCACAGCCTACGACAATCTGCTGAAATGTCCATGGAATGTTTAAAAGTATCAGATTCAATATCCGAGATTTACCTGTCCGGGTCCTCAAAGCGACGTCACGAATAGATCCGAATGAGTAATTGTATCTGCTCTGAGCCAAATCACAAGTTGTTTCGAATCGGCAAAACGGAGGGAAGATGAAAATCTAATTAAAGAGATCCACAACAACAACCTCACTCTCAAATTCGCAAAATGATTACTGATAATAGTCGGAGTGGACTGATTCAGAGTAGGACGGCTTTGGTTCAACAGGCTTCGGCGTGAACAGGCAGAGGCAAGGGTCGGTTCTGGTAAGTTTTGATTTGTTTGTTTAGAGTACAAAGAATGCCAGACAGGTTGTTGGAATGCTCCTTTTTCAGGATGTGGGAAGTCAGGGAGACTTCCTGTGCCCCTGACAACGATACCTGCAAGATGTGTATAGAGCTGCAAACCCTAACAAACCGCTTTACGGAAGTGGAGCAGGAACTGGATGACCTCCGGATCATTCGGCAGAATGAGAATTTTATAGATAGTAGCTACAGGGAGTTGGCTACCCCAAAGGAGCAGTGCACATGTAATTGGGTTACCGTCAGGCGAGGAAAGGGAGAAGGCAGACAGAGCGACGTCCCCTTGTGGCCGTTCACTCACAGCAAGTACACCGATTTGGATACTGTTGGGGGCGATGACCTATAGGGAACAAGCTGCACTGCTCAGATCACTCGCATTGAGTCTTGTTCTGCAGTGCAGAAGGGTGGGGGGGAAGAAGAGGAGATCGGTAGTGATAGGAGATACGACAGATAGTGGTAGAGACAGGATGTTCTGTGGTCGCGACAGAGACTCTCGGATGGTTTGTCCCCTCCCGGGAGTCAGGGTCAGGGATATCTCTGATCGCGTCACAGCATTCTGAAATGGGTGGGTGGTGAGCAGTTAGATGACTAATGCCGTAGGAAGTAAGCGTGAGGAGGAACTGAAGAGTGCGGAGAGAGAGCTTGGTAGGAATTTAAAAAGTAGGGCCTCGTGGGTGGTAATCTCAGGATTGCTACCTGTGCCACGTGCCAGTGTTTGTAAGAATAGGATGCTCTAGATGAACACGTTGCTGAGGAACTGGAGTAGGGTGTAAGGTTTCAGATTTCAGGATCATTTGCTCATCTTCTGGGGCAGGTGGAACTTTTACAAGAGAGACGGATTACAACTGAAATTTGGGGAACCAATATCCTTGCAGAGAGATTTGTTAGGACTATTGGGGGACGGTAAGATAGATTTGCAGGGGGATGGGAATCAGAGTGTCAGAGTAGATAATGGAGCGGGAGTGAAAATAATTGAGGTCAAAGTTTCATGTAAAGTCACAAATAGAATGGGTGTGTATGGTGGTAATTACATTCTGAGGTGTGTCTATTTCAATGCAAAAAGTTTTGTGGGGAAGACCGATGAGCTGAGGGTATGGATTGACACGTGGAATTATGACATTGTCGGCACCAGTGAAGTGAAAGTTGGCTACAGGAGGTACAGGACTGGCAGATTAATGTTCCAGGGTTCCGATGTTTCAGCCGTGATAGCGACAGAAAGATTAAAGATTGGTTGGGGGGGGGGTTGGCATTGCTAGTCAGGGAAAACGTTACAGCAGTGCTCAGGCAAGACTGTTTAGATGGTTTGTCTACTGACGCCATATGGGCAGATCTCAGAAGCAGGAAAGATATCACCACATGAATGGGATTGTATGGTAGACCACCCAATAGTTCGTGAGAATTGGAGGAGCAAGTCTGAAGAGAAATAGCAGACAATTGTAGGAAACATTAAGTTGTGATTGTAGGGGATTTTAAATTTCCACGTATTAATAGGGACTCCCATACTTTTAAAGCTCTAGTCTAGACGGTTTTTTTTTTGTCTGAATCAGTTTATGCAGTATTGAAAAAATTAAGAAGGAATGGCAAGAAGAGTGGCATTGTCCTATATCCACTGAGCAATAGGAAAAATATTATTATCGGTAAATTCGTCCTCTATTTGTGCCAAACATGCCCTAATACAGCTTAAGTTTGTACATAGAGCTCATATGTCTAAGGATAAACTGGCTCGATTTTATTCTCATGTTAATTCAACTTGCGACAGCTGTCATTCGATGTTGTTTCATTGACTCATATGTTCTGGTCTTGTCCTTGTTTACAAAATTATTGGAAATATATTTTCAGTATTATTTCAAGAGTTTTAAATATCAATTTTCAACCGCATCCTTTTACAGCAATTTTCGGTTTTCCAATCATGGATAATAACCGTTTAACCGCTTCATCTCAACGAATGATTGCATTTGCTACATTAATGGCTAGAAGATCTATTTTATTGAATTGGAAAGAAATTAATCCTCCAACTATACTTCAGTGGTTTTCTCAAACTATCTCTTGTTTGAGTTTAGAAAATAATAGAAGCGTGGTTTTTGATTCTTCAGCTAAATTTGAAGAAACTTGGAGACCATTTATTCATCATTTTCATATGAGTTAAATTGTCTTTTCCTACACATTAGTTGTATTATCCTTAATTTTTTGGATGTGGGTACGGAGTTATTGGCTCTACTGAATGTATTTAACAATATATATTGGCCCATGTTGTTTATTTTTTTCTCTTTTTTTTCTTTTTTGTCTCTTTTACATAAATACTGTGTTTGGGAGGCTTCATATATTGATTATTATATATCTGATTGTCTATTTAAACTATTAATTATGTACTCTCAAACGCTTTGTATTCATATTTCATCTAGGTTTTTTCTTAGAATTAATTAAAAAAATAAAAATAAAAGTGTATGCAGTATTAGATCTCCTATTTGATACGAGATAGGACAGGTGATGGATGTATGTGCTGGGGAACACGTTTATTCCCGTGATCATAATATCATTAGTTTCAACTTAATCATGAATAACGATGGATCTGGTAATCGGTTTGAGGTATTCAACTGAGAATAGTCCCATTTTAAATAAATGAGAAAGGATCTAAATGGAGGGGATGGGGTCATGTTGTACTCTGGCAAGGATGTCGTTGCTATTTGGGAGGATTTCAAAGGATAAATTTTAAGATTGCAGAGTTTGTATGTTCCTGCCAGGTTTAAAGGCAAAGTGAATAAGAATAAGGATCCTTGGTTCTCTGCAGATATTGGAAATCAAATAAAGAAGAAGATGCAGACTTATGACATGCATAGTTAACGGGGAGAATTTAAGGTACTTGAGGAGTATAAAAAGTGCAAGAAAATACTTACGAAAGAAATCAGGAGGGCTAAAAGAATACGTGAGGTTGATTTGACAGTCATAAAGAGCGAAAGGATAGTAATTCATTAAATAGTTCATCTTGAAGTTCAGAGTGGTCTTGAAGGCATGGAAAGAAACGAAATGGGTGAGATTTTAAATGTTTAATTTAAGTCTGTAATTAAAGAAACTGGCATGGAGTAATTGGAAATAAGGCAAACAAGTATTGAGTTCATGGAACCTATACAGATTGAAGAGGAGGAGATGTTTGCTATCTTGAAGCAAATGATAGCACATAAATCCCTAAGACCTGACAGAGTATTAGCTCGGACTATGAAAGAGATTAATGGTGACATTGCAGGGGCATTACATATATTTAAAATGTCGGCATTTACGTGTGGGTCGCCAGAGGATTGGAGGATAGCTCATGTTGTCCCATTTTTTTAAAAACTCTACAAGTAATCCGGGAAATTATAGACAGGTAAGTTTGATGTTGTTTGTAGGTAAATTGTTGGAAGGAGTACTAAAAGATAGTATCTACACGTATTCCGATAGGCAGAGACAATAAGGAGTGTCAACAAGACTTCGTGCGTGGTAGGTAATGTTTAACAAAGCTATTGGATTTTTCGAGGATGTTACCAAGAAAGTGGATGAAGGGAAGGCAGTGGATGTTGTCTGCATGGACGTCATTAAGGCCTTTGACAAGGTCCCGCATGGGAGGTTAGTTGGGAAGATTCAGTTGCTCTTTATACATGATGAGGTAGTCAATTGGATTAGAAGTTGACTCAAAGGGACAAGTCAGAGAGTGGTCGTGGAGGATTGCTTCTCTGCGTGGAGGCCTGTGACAAGTGGCTGCACAGTGATCAGTGCTGCGTCCATTGTTATTTGCCATCTACATCAATGATCTGGATGATAACATTAGGAAAGAAACTGTGATGAGTAGACTGGTAGGACTGAAGGCTGATAAATCCCCGGGTCCGTATGGTCTGCATCCGAGGGTTCTAAAAGAGGTGGCTCAGGAAATTGCGGATGCATTGGTAATCATTTTCCAAAGATCCTTAGATTCAGGATTAGTTCCTGAAGATTGGAGAGTGGCTAATGTTATCCCACTATTCAAGAAGGGAGGGAAGGATAAAACGGAGAACTATCGCCCTGGTAGCCTAACGTCAGTCGTGGGGAAGATGCTTAAGTCCATTATTAAAGACGAAATAGTGGCACATCTTGATGGCAGTGATAGGATTAGGCCGAGCCAGCATGGATTTACGAAGGGCAAATCATGCTTGACTAATCCGTTGGAGTTTTATGAGGGCGTAACAAGGATGTTAGACGAGGATAAGACAGTAGATGTTGTGTACCTAGATTTTCAGAAGGCTTTCGATAAGGTGCCACATAGGAGATTGGTGAGTAAAATCAGAGCTCATGGCATTGGGGGCAGGGTTTCAACATGGATAGAAAACTGGTTGGCAGATAGAAAGCAAAGGGTAGCATTGAATGGGTGTTTCTCGGACTGGCTGGTGGTGACTCGTCGGGTACCACAGGGCTCTGCATTGGGACCACAGCTCTTTACGATTTATGTCAACGATTCAGATGAGGGCATTGAAAACTATATCAGCAAGTTTGCTGACGATACTAAACTGGGTTGCAGCGTGACATGCGAAGAGGACGTTAGAGTGCAGGGAGACTTGGATAGGCTGGGTGAGTGAGCAGATACATGGCAGATGTCATTCAATGTGAATAAATGTGAAGTTATCCACTTTGGAAGCAGGAACAAGAGGGCAGAGTATTGTCCGAACGGTGTATAGGTAAGGGAGAAATGCAAAGTGACCTAGGAGTCCTAGTTCATCAGTCTATGAAGGTGAATGAGCAAGTGCAACAGGCAGTGAAGAGGGCAAATGTAATGTTGTCCTTTATTACAAGGGGAATTGTGTACAAGAGCAAGGATGTCCTTTTGCATTTGTACAGGGCCCTGGTGAGACCTCACCTGGAATATTGTGTACAGTTCTGGTCTCCAGGTTTAAGGAAGGACATTCTGGCAATTGATGAAGTGCAGCGTAGATTCACTAGGTTGATTCCTGGGATGGCAGGGCTGTCTTATGCAGAGAGATTGGAGAGATTGGGCTTGTACACGCTGGAATTGAGGAGATTGAGAGGGGATCTGATTGAAACGTTTAAGATAATTAAAGGAATTGATAGGATTGAGGCAGGAAATATGTTCCAGATGTTGGGAGAGTCCAGTACCATAGGGCATGGATTGAGAATAAGAGGTCAGTTATTTAAAACAGAGTTGAGGAAGAGCTTCTTCTCCCAGAGAGTTGTGGAGGTGTGGAATGCACTGCCTCGGAAAACGGTGGAGGCCAATTCTCTGGATGTTTTCAAGAAGGAGCTAGATAGATATCTGATGGATAGGGGAATCAAGGGATATGGGGACAAAGCAGGGACTGGCTAGTGATCGTGAAAGATCAGCCATGATTTCAGAATGGCGGTGCAGACTCGAAAGGCCGAATGGTCTACTTCCGCACCTATTGTCTATGGTCTATAACGTGGTAAATAGTATCAGCAAATTTGCCGATGATTCAAAAATCGGAGTTGCGCTGATCACTGAGGAAGATTTTCAAAGCTTTCAGTGGGTTTTGGATGAGCTGGAAAATGGGCTGATAAATGGCAGAAGGAATTTAATACAGTCAAGTGTGAGGTATTGCTGTTTAGAAGGACAAACCAAGTAGAACATACAATGTAAATGGCAGTGCACTGAAGTGTGCATTAGAACAGAGGGATTTGGGGATACAGATACAAAATGCCCTAAAGGTGGGTTCAAAGGTAGATTGGGTAGCAAAGAGAGCTTCTGGTACGTTGGCCTTTATAAGCCAAAGTACGGAGTATAAGATTTGGAATGATATTTTGAGCTTGTATAAGGCATTGGTGAGGCCGAATTTTGAGTATTGCGTGACGTTTTGGTCACCGAATTACAGGAAAGATATTAAGAAGTTTGGAAGAGTGCAGAGAAAGTTTATAAGGATGTAGTAGGGACATGAGCAACTGAGTCACAGAGAAGGGTTGAATAGGTTAAGTCTTTATTCCCTGGAGCGCAGGTGAATGAGGGGATATTTGATAGAGTTACATATAAAGTTATGATGGGTACAGATAGAGTGAATGCAAACAGTCATTTTACATTGAGGATAGGGGAGATAAAAAAAAGACGGCATGGGATAACGAAGAAGGGCGGGATGTTTAATAAACATTAGGGGCTTGGGGGAGATTCGTCATACAGAGAATGGTGGGAGTGTGCAATGATCTGCAGGTTGAGGTGGTAAATACGGGCTTTCTTTTAACATTTATGAAAACCTTGGACAGGCGCATATATCAGAGCTGTATCAAGGGACATGGTCCGGGTGTCGTTCATTGGGACGAGGCAGAAAAGTTGGTCCGCACCGCCACGAAGTGTCAACAGGCTTGTTTCTTTGCTGTAATGTTCTATGGTTCAATGGTTCTGTTGCTTTGCTGCTACTGCATTCCTTGTAGATGTCGTCAAAAATGAGGAGGCTTTTACCCGTGATGGACTGGACTGCATTCAATTTATATAAAAACATATTTTTCTCGCAGCCGGTACAGGTACCCATACGCTTGTTTAATAATCATGACCACATTATGGGTTCGGATGCCGCTCCAGCAGCTTTAATTGACTCCTCATTGATCTCCGTCCTGGCGCCTGCAAGCGGACCAGTGCTGCGGCGGCCCGCATATATTCTCCTGCACCGACGTTCCGGGTCCCAAACCGGCCTTACAGTTGAGGTGACACTTCACCTGCCAATCTGCCGGTTTCAACTGCTGTACCCGGTGTTGCCAGTGCAGTGCGGACACCACCTCCTCGGTGTAATCCGATTGAGATTCGGGGAAAGTTTCTGCGAGTCCTTCGGCACCGTCCTGCGCAATAGTTAGAACTGCATTCTGGTCTGCAAATCTACTCAATCTTCCCATTCACATTCTGACAGTTTATTCTTGAACTATTTATAAGATCTCCAGCTAGAGCTCCGCCCCAACAATGTCAGGGAATGCGATGTCACCCTAATCAAAAAGGGAATACACAAAAGTTTACGTACCGGATACATCTTTAGTCTGCGGAGAGACACATGGGGATAACTAGCAATTTGAACGAGCCGGACGTACAGATTGTCCTTACTGAGGACCGGAAGTGATGTACGAACTGCGATGCTAATCGTTAGGCTAATTGACAGACCAGGGTCGGTACTGCTGGAATGATACATCGAGGGGAACAGCTCATTGTCTGCCCGGGTAGTTTCCTTCCTGAGGGTATGAACTTCCACATCTCCAGCAACAGCATATTTGTCCCAGTTCACTAGCTTTTCCTACTCTATCCGCTTTTTTTTGTTTCCTTTCTCGTCTCTTCTGCCCAGTTCACTTACCCATCTTCTCCACTGGGAGAATCTCCTTACTGGCATTCATCCACTATCAAGTCTCCTGAGATTCCTCCTCCTCCGTTTCCTTACCTCTTACACCGATCACCGCAAAGCGTCTTACATAACCCCACTCGCCACTCAGGCGCTCATCACATACTTTCATAATTCCCAGGTCAGCAGGTAATCTGCCACATCATCTCCTCAGCCGGCCCTTCGTCCTTTGCAATCCGGAAAGAAAGTCTCCAAAGTGTGAGTTGTTCATTCGCTTCATTGGAAGTTTACAGCACTAGAACAGTCCTGTCGTCCTACAGTCGTGCTCAAACAGTTAAATTGGCAATATAATCGCAAACTAATCCTCCCTGCCTGCATAATGACCATGTTCTTCAATGTTCGTCATAGGCTCCTGTCAGTCTCAGCTTTCCTTCAAGGTCACTCCTCCTTGTGCCTCAAGCACCGCAGTAGGAAGTGCACTGAAATCTCAGCATTGCCGACTGCCACCTTCAGTCGGCATACGAATCTGTTTTTTAATTGTTGCAGAGAGCATCAAACAGCAGAGGGGTTCGAATCATTAAGTTACCTGTCGATGAGATATTCCGATATTCCTCTAGCGTTTCCAAATAACAGAGACTGAACTATCGCACTACTTTTAAAAAATAGTTATTACTTCATGACCACACTTTCAACCCGTCTTCACTTTTACCAAGGTCCTTCAACATCCACAACTACATCACGTTTTGAGTTGCTGCAAGCACATTTATGAGTCATCCCATTTTCATTCAAGTTAAACGCCAGAACAACTCCAACACTTGTTATATGCAAAATGGCGGCCCTCCACCACTACCCTTTGTCCTCTACGTCCAGGAGAAGGTTGTATCCGTGCTATCCAATAAAGCTCGGACTTATGCATCAGCCTACCGGCACAGGTCGGCTCAAACGCCTTACTTCCAGTCGGTTCCCAACCGTCGGCCCTTGGCTGGTACAAAGCTTCACGGTCCCAGCGACCCTTCCATTTACAAAAAAAACAATTAACCCCTCAGACGAAATGGGTAATTTGATCGGTATGGGAGAAGCCTCACTGAAAATTCATAAGTTACTGACAACAGTGAGTCATCTTTGCCATGAGACTTAAGGGCGATTCCACCGTCTCCATCAGCTGCACCCTGAACGTGGTCGGGACGACGGCGTAAAGTGCCGTGTTGGTGCGGCAGCTCAGCAGTTGCAGCATGTAGCCCAGCTCCCACAGAGAAGTTGGGGGTACCACGTGAATGTAAACAAACAGACTATCCCATATGGAATTCGCCGTCTGCAGCGCCCACAACAGGATGAAATTCCCCGACATCACCAGCAGTAACAGGAGGGATTTCCTCCGGTTCTTCAGCTGCGGGTCGGCGGGCGCCTCGCCATCGCGCGAACAACGGAGTCTCCTCCGGGCTCAGCTGGCCACTAAGACGTGTCAGATGGTTAAACTGTTGAGCAGCAGAATGAGGACAAAGTGAAATATTGGGGTGAGGAAAAAATGAATCTCAATAAAAGTTTTCTCCAGAGATAGAGAAAACGATAAGAACTGAAACAGAGCAAGGACAAATCTAGCATCGAATATGTCCCATGGATCAAGAAGTACCAGAAAATGTTCTTTACGCAGCTCAGCACAGTCACTGTCCCCAAAACCAGAGCCGCCGCTTTCCCGGTGCAGAACTTTCGTTTCAACTTCGGAGAAGAAATGGCGACAAATCGATCAAAGGTGAAGGTGACGGTGAACCAGACAGAACAGTCCGTGGCGGCGTAGAACACGACGGCGTGGATATTACAGACGGGAACACGAAACGACCAGACGAAAACCTCTGATGTCATGTAACTCATCGGAAACTTGCTCAATACCAGAACGAAGAGAACGACCAGCTGATCAGCTGCTACCATGGCAAGCAGGTACCTCTTGACGCCTTTGGAGAGACCGCACTTACCCCGCGACAGGATGACGATTGTCACCACGTTAACT